>NW_026042749.1:0-105201 GCF_023856365.1 Brienomyrus brachyistius
GGGCAAAGTTGTGTCGTAATGGAGGCGGATCCAGCCTGTGCAGCCTGCTAAGAGGTGCTGCCTGATGTGTCTTGCTCTCGCGGAGTTTTGGTACCATGTGACATGGTGACGTAATGCAACGGGCGATAAAAAATATAACCATGATGCATTGCGTCAGGACCAGAATGCATTGCTTTAAGCTAGCGCTGTATGTGGGTGCATGAAGTGGAAAGCACCCAATAATAAACATAACATTTTTTAAAAAATGTTTTCTTCACCGGTGCAGTGAATTTAAATAAAGAGCTATGATGGTGCTGCAAATGGCTTTGCATAGTAGTTAGTAGTAGCATTAGCCGCTGTGTGCGGCATTAGCTTTCTACAGTCCTTACAGATGGTTCGTGTTTTGTCTGTCTCCCTTTCGCCATTTATATTTTCCGCCGGGCACCCGAAATGCTGACACACAAAAGATTCAAAAGTGTCTGGGGTATCTACTATAGTAATTTAGTCAGATGCCGACATATTTACAGCAGCTCATTTGCAGCGCATTCGTGAAACGGCTTTTCGCTCCAACGAGAAATCTCGTCATGTTGTAATATCGCGAGATCTCGTGACACGCGTTTCACTCCCACTTCTTAGTAACAGTCATGATTTGATAAAGTGACAACCTGCGTAATAATTGGTAATACATAGAGTTTGCTATTGTTCAGGCTAGCAGACTGTTATGGCTTGAGGTTAATGGTGCCTGTTACTTGTGAATTTTCACATTTGCAGGGATCTTCTGCCTCGTGAACGTGAAACGGGTAATTATGCTAAAAGAAGAAAAAAGCAGAACTGCAATGTGTGTAAGGCTGGTGCTGATTTTTCAGTCTGAACACAGTAAAATTTATACAAATTACCTGTATTCAAACTTGTATTCTTTATATAGTTTGGTTAATTACTATTTAAAAGTTTTATCTGCGCTCCATTGTATAACTTATATTGGAGACTTGTATGTACTTTTCGATTGGAAATGGTTAGCTGTATACAGGGGCGCCGCTAAGGGGGGGAAAGTTGGGACAATTCTAAGGGCCCACGCCCTTTAGGGGCCCCCAGAGATCTGAATGGGTGTGGTAGGGGGGCCCAACCTCATATTTTGTCATAGGGCCCAAAATTGCTAGTGGCGCCCCTGGCTGTATATACTTTGAATATTTTTATGATTAATTTCTTTGTTTATTTAATTTGGCAACAGATCTGCACTTTTAGCAGTATTGCTGTCAATTTTTGTGAAAGTTGTTACTAAATAAAACAAAAGAAGCAGACTTGTGTAAATCCTATATTGGTCGTGTATTCTTCCTGTAGCGTAGTGACAGCTTTTTGTACGGAAGCCGTGAACGGCTGTGCTTGCAAATATATTTTCTTCTGAATAATTAGAAGGATAAGCATATTTTGTCGCCGCCGCGAGATAGTCATGCCATGCACAGCTCTGCTCGTTTTTGTACTGTAACCGTGTTACTTAATTTGCGAATCCATGAATTTAACGTTGACATTAAGTCAACATTGACATTGACAACGTTGACATTAAGTGTTGCACCTATCTAGTGTTTTACCGTGAAGGGCATGTTATATCTTGTCTCTAAGTCGCACTATGGTCCAGGGGAATGCTATGTCATATTAGAACATGTGTCGATGATGTGGCAATATAAATATTTTAGAATACTGTCAGTTTTAGTTTCAGAAATCCATCATTTGAGAAAAAAGGCCAGTCACGACAAATATATATGGAATATAACAACAGAGGTTAGCTGTATTTGTTTAAGTGTAAAGATGCACATAGAAACATGCATGAGCTCATCTGAGAATAAACTGAATGCAATGAAGATTTGTGACTCCTGCTGGAAAATGCGAATAGTGGCAGGGTCTTCAAGCAGTACATTTGTCTGAGAGTCAGTTAATATTAGGAAAGGCACCGTTTTTTTTTTCAATGGCGCTAATTATCAAGAAGGAAATGGAGTACCCCAGTACCTGGTTTACGGGCACTGGAAGCTCCAGTATCAGTCAGACTTTCATGTAAGTATATGTGTGTTTAATGACTTGTGCATGTTTCATCTTTACCAGGGGCAGAGGGGAAACTCAATAAATAGCCTTCTCTCACACTTCCAGGCCTGCAGAACTGAGCATGTCCCCTGGTTTTGTGCATATGTCTGTAGGCTTTGAGTTTTTCCTATGGGGGCTTCAATTTCCTCCCAGAGTACAAATACGTGCAGATCAGTTGCATTGGGGAGTCCATACTGTGATGCTGAGTGGGTGTAGGAGGAGATTGAGAGATGAAACTCCGGATGATTTACTCCCTCGGCTAACTAACCAGAACAGGATCGTACCAATACCAAAATGATAAGTTTATAAATGTTTTTCACTACCCTGATTCATTCAGTTATTTCTGTTTGTTAATTCCATCCCCCAAGCAAATACATAAATAAACAAACAAATATTCAGGGGGAATGTGTCATAGGTGATAGAATCAGTGGATGAATCTAAAGAAAAAAAGTAATGATTTCTTTCTCTCCAAAACACAATGCACAAAACTCTTAAGTTAGGTAAGACATTGAAATTTTATGACAGTAGCATGATGCAGAGGAACAACAGAAGGAAAAATCTAACTAAACCTGAGTCAACTAGGACTAATTACACTAAATTAAGTGGAACACACAAAATACCTAAAACAACTTAATAAACAAGCAAGAAATATTACATTTGATTAACTATACTGATGCCTGAGGGAAGTTCTTGTGCATAATGCAGCAAGTATATACAGCTGCAGAGACACTACACATAGTGCAAATAAATTAAAAAGTATACAGTACACACACTGATTCCTGAAAAATCTAAATACCATGGAATACTAATGAAATACTGATGATGATGATAATAATAGAAATAATAATGAATTAGTTTAGGGTATTATGCAATTGACATGTACAATTAAAAAAGAAATTGCACCAGACATTTCCTGTGGCAAAGAAGGGTTGCTTTGTGCCACATTACTCAAGTCAATTCACTTTATTTTGTATAGTACATTTTCATAGCCTTACATTGTCTCAAAGCACTTTACTTTGTCCCTGCCCAATTGTCCCAGTGAGCAAGATCTAGCCTGAAAAATTAGAAAGCGACATTGGCAAGGATAAACTCAGTCATAGTAAGAAACCTTTGGAGGAACCAGAGTGAAAGGGGGAGCCCATCCTCCACAGGGCAGAAGTCAGGTTAACAAAGTCCTGATTTATATGGTTTATATGGTTCAATTAGTTAAGTCCGGATGTAAATACAGAATAACTGGCAGCAGGGCACACAGGAAAGACGTAAACAGGCAGGAGGGCAGGCAGGAGGGTGGCACAGGCAGGACGTAATGGGCAGGAGGGCGGGCAGGCAGGGCAGCACAGGCAGCCAGAACTGTTTTGCCACTGCAGTTTGTTTTACAATTTCATCTGCATTTGTTCCCCCAAGGTATAACAGCAGCTAATTTATGAACATGCTGCTTTTCAGAAAAGTTTAATTTCCAGGAGCATGACCAGTGCATACATTTAGTGTTGATGGTTCTTTGTAAAATGGATGTTCTGTACTTTTATTGATCTGTCCATCCATCCATCCATCCATCCATCCATCCATCCATCCATCCATTCATCCATTTTCTAACTACTTCTGATGAAGTTCCGGGTTATGAGGTATCCTGAAGCCCAGGCAATATGGGACAAACACACACATGCACACACATAGGGTATACCTATCCTTATGGGGCCCGCTCATTGACTTCTATTGGATAAATGCTAACGCTAACTATGACAATCTTAACCCCCACCCTGCCCTAACCATAACCATAAGTAACCAAGCAAAATAAAAGAGGTTTTGCATTTTTAGTTTTTCCACAGCAGTCACAGATTTTTATAAAATAGAGTTTTCCTGGTTTTCAGTTTCGTGGTCCCCATAAGGGAAAAAAAAAACAGGTATTTATCACGCTATGGGGTAGGATAGGTATACCCGCTCGCACACACACACACAGACATGCACACAAATGGATAGATCACCACAGTTACTATGGATGTCGATCCTGCAATAATGAGACAGAACTATCATACTTAACAGGATCATATCCCTAGTTCTACATATGCATAATTATATTTAAAAAAGATCCCACGCACCCAGCACATGAGATGTTTGAACTTCTGCCCTCTGGTAAACGTTACCGCAGTATGCATTGCAGAACAACCAGATTTAATAAGAGCTTCTAACCCCAAAGCCATCAGAATACTAAATGCTAATGAACATACGTTTATGTGAAACCCTACTCTCTCTTACTCTCTGTGCACTTTATTACCACAACTGGTATTAAGTTTACTTTTTATTTATATAGTATAGTGCAATAATATAATCACGATTTGTGTGTGAGTGTGCCCTGTGATGGGCTGCCCCCCATCCTGGATTGTTCCCTGCCTCGTGCCCATTCCACATTCCGGGATAGGTTCCGGACCACCCGCGACCCAGTAGGATAAGCAGTTTGGAAAATGGATGGATGGATATAACTAACATAAGACAGACATTACACCTAACAAACAATAAACACGAAATAAAGGAGTGGATACAAAAAAAATGTAATGCAATGACCAGATTTAACACCTGGATTATGTCCCCCCTTAGTCTCCTTTGCTCGAGGCTAAACAGATTCAGCTCAGCTAACCTCTCCTCATTAAACATTCCTCTAAGACCAGGAATCATTCTCCCAGCCAAGCAAGCCTGAGTCCGGCTTCCACTCCCCCGATCCCCAGCAATGTTAACTTGGAAGGGCGTATTCTGTATGCACAACTGAGACAACCCAGGTGGAGCTCAGCTTATCGGCTGGCAAAATTGCCTTCAGGTATCACCCACCCTAGTGAGAGTCCAAGCTAGGGCCGTTCTCAGAACTCACCCTAAACGAAGTCCTGCTCAAAAGTTGTAATGACCGCCTGAGGTACCTGTCAGCCTTGCCCGTAATGAGTCAGTGGGTGTAGCCGGGCTGACACGCTTTTGGGCATCCAATTGCTGAGAACTCCCCTTCGGTTCTGACAAACTGTACGATCACAAGCAGTGACAGCAGAGCCACAGACAAGCTCAACCAACAGAGAGCGAATGGTAAGCACCCAGCACCCGAAGGGCTCAACTGATCACATCCAAACGACTTCCTGATGGGATTGTGTACGTAACTGGTTTACTGTTGTTAATAGTGGTTGAACTTCTATGCAAGTCCCCTTGTTGGGGGAGAGGGAATGAATGAAAGCATAAGGTGAAATAAAACCTAAAATAAATCAAAAAGGTTAAACGGGAATCAAACCAAATGAATTGTGTTTCTTATTCAATTGTAAACATCAATTAGTTATGCAACAATAACCTAATTGGATGTTAATGTATTGTGATCAAACTGATTTAGTCCGTGAAGTTGATTCCTGCTTTCAGGCAAGAACCTGTGTGTCCAATTATGCGTGTTGTATCACCGCAGTTGACCACCAGAGACCCAACTCAGATGTTGTTAACCTACTATGGCGGACCACTAGAGGTGCAATTTCAATGGAGTGGCACTGCTATGGCTTGCCACTAGAAGCGCAATTTCAAAATTGAGTGGTAGTTCTATGCCTGACCACTAGAAGCGCAATTTCGAAATGGAGTGGTAGTTCTATGCCTGACCACCGGGGGCGCAATATCGAAATGGAGTTGTAGTTCTATGCCTGACCAATGGAGGCGCGATTTTGAAATGGAGTGGTAGTTCTATGCCTGACCACTGGAGGCGCAATTTCGAACTGGAGTGGTAGTTCTATGCCTGACCACCGGGGGCGCAATATCGAAATGGAGTGGTACTTCTATGCCTGACCACCGGGGGCGCAATATCGAAATGGAGTGGTAGTTCTATGCCTGACCACCGGGAGCGCAATTTCGAAATGGAGTGGTAGTTCTATGCCTGACCACTAGAGGCACGATTACGAAATGGAATAGTAGTTCTATGCCTGACCACTAGAGGCGCGATTTCGAAATGGAGTAGTAGTTCTATGGCTTGTCACTAGAAGCGCAATTTCAAAATTGAGTGGTAGTTCTATGCCTGACCACTAGAAGCGCAATTTCGAAATGGAGTGGTAGTTCTATGCCTGACCACCGGGGGCGCAATATCGAAATGGAGTGGTAGTTCTATGCCTGACCACTAGAGGCGCGATTTCGAAATGGAGTAGTACTTCTATGGCTTGCCACTAGAAGCGCAATTTCAAAATTGAGTGGTAGTTCTATGCCTGACCACTAGAAGCCCAATTTCGAAATGGAGTGGTAGTTCTATGCCTGACCACTAGAGGCGCGATTTCGAAATGGAGTGGTAGTTATATGCCTGACCACTAGAGGCGCAATTTCGAACTGGAGTGGTAGTTCTATGCCTGACCACCGGGGGCGCAATATCGAAATGGAGTGGTAGTTCTATGCCTGACCACCGGGGGCGCAAAATCAAAATGGAGTGGTAGTTCTATGCCTGGCCACTAGAGGCGCAATATCGAAATTGAGTGGTAGTTCTATGCCTGGCCACTAGAGGCGCAATTTCGAAATGGAGTGGTAGTTCTATGCCTGACCACTAGAGGTAACCAAAGATATAGCTAGGCGGTTGCCGACGCTAGATGAGTGACACACACATTTAATGCATGCGCATGCTGCTTGTGGCCTTCTTCTGTGCCTTGCACAGTATAAAACCCCTTAAAACAATTACTGAAGCGAGACGGCGCACGCGTTACGGCGACAGATTTAAATTGTGAGTGCACTATATCTCGTCGCAAATGGTGCTTAACCACGGTGGGTCTCAAGCACAGGAGACTCCCAATTTCTAAATGACACACACTTGGCTCACAGCGCAAAGTTGTGTTAAACTTGCTTTGTCTAAAGCAGGCACACACATACGAGTATGATCCTGATAGGTAACTAAGCTATCGGTCTTATGTCCAAGCGCAACATAATTTAGGTTAGAACCTCATAACAAGTATTCCCGTTCGCTAATAGAGAGATCTCTCCCAGGATATATAGAAACGGAGACACTCGTCCGAATTGAACCTGGAAACAAAGCGCTACATCTGAGAATCTCGTCAGACATAGGGTTAAAGTTTACTGCAGTTTAATACGAAAGAACTACAATGAAATCACCGAAAATAAAACAAAATAATATAACTACTAATAATAGAAATAAAAATAACTATAATAAGCCCATATGATCCCGCTTAAATGCCTTCAGATTGCCATGAGTGCGACTTTTGCAACCAGTTCACAGTAGCGCTTCTTCACTGCACGTTCGGTCATAAAAAGTTTAAATTGTGTGCTCAGAATAAGTTTAAACCTTGTGCCTTGTGATTATTAACCAATTTTTATGCTGAATGGTCGGCTCAAACTCAATTGCGAAACACCGTGAGTCTGTTAATGTGTGACTTAAATGGAACTCATTAATAACCAGTATCACGTAATAACCTGGGTTAGAATAGAAGGCTTGTCCAACGAGCTGCGTCACCAGGTAATGTAAACGATCGGTAGCGAAGCTCCCCTCACGGCCAATGAGAGAGAGTCTCGCGATATTTCAGGCGAATTTGAGGTTTCAGAGCGTAGATCGCACAGGCAGGGATTCTTGTGAGCACTCAATGAACGGAGGCTGAAGTTGTGTAAAAGACATGCATTTATTCCTATAACTAACATAAGACAGACATTACACCTAACAAACAATAAACACGAAATAACGGAGTGGACACAAACAATGTAATCATGAAAATGCAATGACCAGATTTAAAATGAGTAACCTTAAAAGGGAAAATACTGTTCTGCAAAGCAAGCAATTTGTGGAAATACTGTCCTAAAGTAATATAGCAGGTGAATAGGAGTTTAGGTTGTTATAAATGAAAGGAAGTTTGTTTACTTGGTTGCAGAGTGGGGGGGGGGGGGTCTTGGCAGTTGGTTGCGGAGGCTGATGAGCTGATGGGTGATGGCACTCAGGGAGGCGCGGTGTTTGCAGCGGTTGTTGGAGTGGAGCCCCTCTGATTCCCTCTCCTGGTGAAGCTTGGGCTTGGTTGCAGTTCTCTGTCCAGCTGGGTCTTCACTGATAGGCTTCAGGAGGGCTTCTTGTGGGCTTCTCTTCTCTTGGGCTGATGTTCTCTGCCTCTCTTCGTGCTGATGGTCTTTTGTTTTCTCCTCCCTTCTGTTTCTCCTCTCCTGGCTTTGTTCTGAGGTGCCAGGTTTTATAGTGTAAAGTTCGTGAATAGGAGTGACCAGGAATTCGACTCCTGGACCAATGGCTGACCATCCATTTGGCGGGCTTTCGGAAGGGGGTCTGTATCAGTCCTTTTGAGATTTATGACCAGAGTGATTTCCCTTGTATTGATGATTTTCGTTAGGCTGGTGTAACTTTTGATATATTCACTTTCGTGGTAACCACTGACCAGATTTGGAAACTGGAGTGATTTTCCATCGGTTTGATACCAAACATGCCATAGCAGCCTAGCGGTTCACACCTCATACCATCTGTAATGATTAATTAATGATTACTTATATTATGTCGTTATGTTATATTACTCACACCTTATTTTATGCCTCACAATCTATATAATTGTAAATATACTGTGTAGCTGCTGGCGCGTTCCAAACTAAATCTCATTGTACTTACAATGTCAATAAAAACATCCATCCATCCATCTAGGCAGGCCAGTGTCGCCTCCATCCTTCCTGAAGTCAGTGATTCCTTTGTCTTTGTGCTGTTTAGTGCCAAATTGTTTGCTGAACTCCAACCTATCAGTTTCTGGACCTCATCTCTGTAAGCTGACTCATAAGAACCAAAGAGATTTACAAATGAGAGGAGGCCATTCGGCCCATCAAGCTCCTTTGAGGAGAACTTAGCTAATAGCTCAAAAATCTTATCTAGCTCTGATTTAAAAGAACCCAGGGTTTTAGCTTGTGTTACAATAACAGGAAGACTATTCCATACTCTAACTACACGCTGTGTACAGAAATGCTTCATCAAATTCGTTTTAAAATGTTCTCCAGCTAATTTCCACTTATGGCCACGAGTTCTGGTATTTAAACTAACATTGAAATAGCCATTTGGCTGAACAGCATCCAGACCTGTTAGAATCTTAAACACCTGGATTATGTCCCCCCTTAGTCTCCTTTGCTCGAGGCTAAACAGATTCAGCTCAGCTAACCTCTCCTCATTAGACATTCCTCTAAGACCAGGAATCATTCTCGTTGCCCTACGTTGCACCTTTTCCAAGGCAGCAATGTCCTTCTTAAGGTATGGTAACCAAACCCGCACACAATATTCTAGGTGGGGTCTTACCAAGGAATTATATTATCGTAGCATCACTTGCCTTGTCTTAAACTCCACACACCTAGAGATGCAATGTGCCTTCTCGCGTGGTGTTCCTGCAGAGGGAGTCTGTGAGTGCTGGAGATTGGGGGAGGGGGCAGTGTGGCTATGTCTGCTCTGTGTTCCTCCAGACGAGCAAAGAAGCTGTTTAGCTCCTTTGCTAAAAGGGCGTTGCTGTTAACAGTGACGGTGTTGTTGCCTTTGAAGTTTGTAATGTGTTGTATTCCCTGCCACACCCACTGTGGGTTGTTGTATGTGAAGTAGACCTCTATTTTCTGTTTCTCTGCCTGCCTGGCAACCTTGATGCCCCTATTCAGGTTAGCTCTGGCTGCACTCTGTGTTCTTGACTGCGCTGTCTTGTCCTGTAGTATTGTATTGTTGCTCTTGTGTTTATCTTGCACTTTCTCCCTCTGTTTGTGCTCCTTTCACTCTGTATAGTTCTATCTTGCCCGCACTTGTGTCATCTTGTGTTGTTTCTGTTTTTCTTCTTTGTCTTGCACCGTGGTCCAGGAGGAACAATGTTTCCTTTCACTGTGTACTGTGTATATTGCTGAAATAACAATAAACCCACTTGACCACCTGCCTCGATTCATCCTGAAGAGTTTTCCAATGTTGTTCAAAGGTCTGTTTGTTTCGGGTGAAGGACACGCCCCTGGACGTGCTGGATAAGGGGACCACAGATCAGTGTCCTCAGTCCTGCTTCTCCCTTCAAAGCTGAGAGGAAGATGACCCGCCTGCTGGTTCTGGTTTTGGCTTATGGAGCTCTGCTTATCTCCACAGAGGCCCAGCAAGATTACCACAGTCTCCCTGCACTCTACAAGACGGCCATTAAACTCGCAGTCGAAAATGCTCATCAAGGAACCCGTCAGCACATGAATTTCTATAACATCCAGGGCCGTCCGAAGGTAACTGCTGAGAAAGTGTTTACAAAAGTGTGAAACTTTCATCATCTGCAAGCTGAACTAATGAGAATCACATTGATTTTGATGTTTTAATTTCAATGCATATGATGCTTAATGTCTCTTCACAATGAAAGTGATGGTTGTATATCTCAGCCCTGGTCAATTTTACCTTCTCACAGTTTCTCTCTGAATCTGCTGCAGTCAAGTCTGTGACAGTTTGCCATTTTTTGGGTGATTATTGTTTGTTATATTGCCTTTAAAACAGTTGTAGGCAATTTTGTATATAACGTGTTTATGTGATTTAGATCAGCAGTGAATACATTGACATTGAGATTCTCTTGAGAGCAACAAAATGTCCAAAGTCAACTGCAACAGACCATCGGGCTGACTGTATTTTCATGGACAAGAGGGTAAGTAAAGAGTCACTGTGACTGTGAGCATTGGACATATCAGTTAGCAAATTAATTTAGGTTCATGTTAACTTTTTTGATGCCCTGCGGAGGAAAGTTAGCCAACAATAAAGTAACAAATAGATAGGTGGCCTCAAACAGCCAGTTCCATCACCTTATTCTCAAATTTTAGTAGGTTTACAGGCTTAAAGGCTGGATTACCAGGCAGTTGAAATCAGCCTTAAATGGCAGTGTGGTGTTTTGTGGTGAAAGGGCAATTAAATCTGGTCAGAGCAGGGTAGATGCGCAGTGTGAATTACCCTTTAAATTTACCTCTTTAAATAGTGAACTACAGGACCACTTAGCTTGATCGGAGGACAGTATTTTAATACAGAGCAGTGTTCAGTTAAACGGGATTTGTTGTTCATACTTTTAGATGAACTTGCTTTGTATAATATAGCCTTAAGGTGACCCTGCTTTGGAAGCTCTTTCCTCTAAAATTGTTCTGTGTCATTAAACCCTGCAGTCCAGCAGCTCTGCCTTAAATCTTTAGATATATCTTTACTACACCTTCTCTCACTGTATTTATTGCCCACCACTCTTTAAATACTGTTTTTGTGTGTCTGTGTGTTTTTGCAGCCATTCATTAACTGTAGAGTTTGCAGCAGACGGTCTGGTAATAATCTTACACATCCATCAATTGACTGTGTACCAAACAAGAAAGTGGATGAAGTAAGTGTAGAGAGTCTTAGCATTATGGAAATGTAACAGGTGTGTGAATTGTGTCTAAACATGTGGTTAAACTTTGATTGTGTTTGTACATGCAAAAATTTGATCAGAGTACTGTTTATTAATGACAAGGTTACTTTTAATCTGAACAACAGTGGCAGCACCAGGGAAAAGCTTGGGGGGGGGGCTCTAGCTCCTCCTCCAATGACCATAGTACCCCCACAGCACCCCCAAAATATTGGTTTCATTTTTTCTTTAACTATCTGTAAAATCTGTATATTGTGTAAGACATTTTTGCGGTTTTTATAGCATACTTGTAGTGTATTTTTTCTTCAAAGTACACATAGAGGCTCTGTGAGCTAGACGTTAGAATTTCATATTTTATCATATTTTATCCATGCTGTAGCTTATCGTGCTGTGTGCTTCTATACAGCATCTACATAAGCTGAAAAGCTAAAGCACCCGCTCTAAATAATCTCACTCCCCTATAGCACCTGTAGCATTAAGTCACTGGCGCTGCCACTGCTGAATAAACGACTCCAATCTGACTAAACCGCTTAACTTTTCCTCCCCATGTTACATTTCAGGACAAACGACGTAATATGTGTCCTTCTGATAAACCTCCTCTCAGATCTAAAACTGCCTTGGCTTCCAAGGACACTAAAGAAGCTGAAGGAGACTGTCTGGGCTGTTTCTGATGGCTGATGGTCCTGCAATGTGGACCAGAGGAGGAAACTGGAAGGGAAAATGCTTTGCTTTATATCATGCCCACCCAAAGCCCCCAGTGAGTAAGCCATAGGCGCCGATAGCATGGAAAAACTCCCAAGAAGGAAGAAACCTTGGGAGGGACCAAACTCAAAGGGGGAGCCCATCCTCCTGGGGCCGGCAAAGTGTAGGTGCAGGATCACAAAAAACTTAACGAGAGAATTCGACTGTCCCTCACAAAAACTGTAAAGTTTTAGTGGCTAAATTGCTTTTTCTATGCCTTTTCAAACAGGAGGAGATTTGTTTGGCTATATGTAGAAATTTTCTATACAATTTAGACAGCACAGAATCATTAACCTACTTTAATGAATTTATTTATACAACCACATATTTCACACATTTTGACATCAGTCATGCAGTGAAGATACAGTCTCTTTATTTCTTGACGCCAACCCTCCCCATTAATCCGGGCTTGGGACCGACACCTAGTTGAGCTGGCTTGCTCCCTTAAGTGGCTGGGTTAGGCTAAACTATGTACATATTTATAAAGACTACAATAAATTTATAAAGACCTCCCTAAATATGTAGTCTAACAAAACGCAGTTTAAAGAAGGTAGCCTACCTGGTAAACAAAGAAATTAAAAGGCCCACAGCATATAATCGGGCTATATTCCAAGCAGTTTTTAAGAACGTAACCTACATGGCGAAATTGAATTACTTTCTGGACCAACAAACGCAACCAGGCATGAACATTATGCACCTTCCTAGTCTTGATGTAAGTCGTCCTACAGATGAGGACGTTAGGCAGCCTTTAGATCCGACCCATCATGCACTGCAGTTTTTTGCAAATTCCTCAGACGGAAAACCATTAAATACCTCTTCTATTACCTTATATTACCTTATATTCATGTAATAAATATACAAATATCAATTAGTTGGAAATCAGCCAGACAGACGTAATTACTACAAATGGTTTCCACTGTATTTGTGACTCTGAGTGCCGCAGGCTTGGATGCAGTGCCGCACCATTTTGTAAGGCATGCACTGGCCAATCATGTAGCACTTCTCTCAGAAATATTAATGAGACATCACCTACCACCCTGCAAAAAAGAAATTTGCCGCTTGTCCCCCTGCACATGAGCCAACTTGGCTGCGTCAACCAGCGGAGCTCCGGAGCCTCTGGAGAAACACGCGGCAAAAAAGGCTCGCATGCGGTCTTCCAAAGTTTGGGAATACTTCAGTCATGACACCTTTTCTGCGCCTCTACTGTAGCTGGCGTTAATGATGCTGTTTCAGCCATTTTATATTTTCTGTTTACTTATTCTGTCATGTAAGACTGAGACAAATTATCGTTTACGACAATTCTTACACACTGTAGCCTGACTTGCTGACTTAAGTAAGTTTAACTATAAGCTACCTTTGCTAGTGTTTGTGAATAACATGTTTCTCTAGTTATGAAATTATTCCATGTTTTAGCATCTGTTTCAACATTAAAGTCAAATTGGTATACTGAAATATATAAAAACTATTGAACTATTAACTTAAGTCTAACATAGAAAATCCTACTGAATCTCTTAAGATTTTCCTTTTTTGTTAATGCACTAATGTTTAAGAAGTGTCTTAATAAATTGAATTTCAGATTTGTGTGTGGGTGGGAGTGGGTGAATTGTATTAAATTCATACATTCATTCTTTTGGCTCAGACATTACTGACCTAAAACAAATTGAGGCATTGGGTAAGTGCTTAAATTAGCTACTAAATGGCAAAAAATATTCTAAATATCACATTTTCCATTCTTCGGTATAATTTTAACGAATCACCTATGCTGCCAAACATTAACGCATAGATTGTCACAACACTCTATGTTTTAGTTCTTCTTTATGTGTATAGGACGGTGTGATGGTTCTGGTGGTGGGTGTGGCCGACGCTGCTCGCGATGTTTGGCTATGCTGCAGTCCCAGGGACCAAGTTGGAACACATTTCCACCTTCAAGCTTAGGTGGAAAAACGGCACCGAGACCCAGCAGCAGGACAACTTCACTTGTCCAGACAACCAGCCCTGCTTCATCATTGAAGTAAGCCCTGTGAACAGGAGCGAGATGTACTTCTGCAGTGGATGTTATAGCGGAAAGAACATCCCCATCCTCACGTCTGCCGGAGTGCCCCCTCAAGTGGGTGTGTGACTTAACTCGATGGATGAATTGGACAGAATGTACTGTTACTAGAGGTCGACCGATATGGGTTTTTCAATAGCCGATGCCGATATTTAGGAGTCAGGGTCAGGCGATGGCCGATATATGCTGCTGATTTTTTTTGGCCGATAATTGGACGTTTTCCCCTCTATTTGCATGGTAAAATATCACACTAATAATAACAAACGATACACAAAATTTCTCAATTTAGCATTTATTGAATACTCAACTTGGAAACAATAACACATTTATAAACAATAAAAATAGCAGCATCAGAATCTCTGTTAGTGCACAATATAGCAGCAAACTCCTCATGTTTGACGGAAGGAAATTTGTAAACAATACAAAAAGGAATAAGCATGTTATCTTCAGTTGTAATCCCACTTCCAGTCCCTGAGTCTTACTCACCACACTCATACTTCACAGCAATCAGACAGCAGTTAATTAACCAGAAGAGAAAAATGCAAAAACACAACAGAACTTGTAAATAATAACAAACTAATAGACAATAAAAATAGCAGCATCAGAATCTCTATTAGTGCCAAATATAGCAGCAAACTCCTCATGTCTGACGGAAGGAAAATTTGTAAATACACAAAGGAATGAGCACATCTTCAGTTTTAATCCCATTTCCAGTCCCTGAGTCTTCCTCATCCCACAAGCAGGCAAGGCATGTCACCCCGGTTGTGTGACACTTATTTTATATAATAAAATAAGTGCCCCCTGCGGCCCCAGAGCCCGAGCAGCCGTCTCCGCTGCCTGCAGCTACCGCGCCCACGTCCGAGGCGCTTTCCCTGCCTGCAGCTCCCGGGCAGGCGCCCCCTCTGCAGCCTGCAGCTCCAGTCCCTGGCCCCACTCCAGTCCCTTCTCCCCCTGTGACTCTGGTACCCTCACCCCGACGAGCCCGACCCCGGCCACGGGTCCTTATGTCTGTGTCCCATAAGGGGAGAGGACACAGACGCACGGCTGGGGTCCCACCCGCCCAGCCCCCTGGCTCGCCCTCCCTCGCCGGCGCTAGGGCTTGGTCGGCGCCTGCGGGTCCTGGCCCTCCGGGTCGGCTGTCGTCTGCGGGTCCCCCTCCGCGGCCTCGTCGCCCTGCCTCGGTCCCTCCTCCGGCGTCTTATCGGTTGCCTGCGGGCCCCCCGACGGCGGCTCCTCATTCGCCTGCTGGTCCTCCCGCTCTGGCGTGTCGGAGGACGTCGCCGTCTGCTGCGGCTCCCCCTCTCTCCTTGCCCTCGCCAGGGTCCCTTCCAGCTCCTTCGTCCCCTTCCCTGGTCTCCCCTCCGACTCCCTCCTTCGTCCCTGCGTCTGTCCCTCACCCCATCTCCTCGGCCCCTCCGGCTCCGGCCTCCCGGCCGCCTGCAGCCCTTCCGGCTGCCTCCCGTCGCCCGCTGGGTCTCCCTCGGGCTCCTCTTGGTTCCCCCTCCTTCTCTCCCTGGCCTCCCGTCTTTGTCCCTCCTGCCTCTGCTCCCCCTCGCTTTGTTCCTCCTGTCTCTGTCCCTCCTCTCTTTGTCCCTCGTCCCTCTGGCTTCTGCTCCTCTTTCCCCGATGTTCCCTTCGTTCACTCCCGGTCCTTTTGTCCTGCCTGTTCCCTCCGTGTCCCCCTTTCTGATCTGTTTCTCTGCCTTTCCTGTCTTATGTCAAGTCTTGTCCTGGCTCCTTCCCCTGTGCCAGTTCTGTCTGTCCGTTCTGTTCCCTGTCCCTCATTAATGAGGTTTTATATAGATATACATATATGCCCGGCTTGTCCGCTCCTCGTGTGTGCCACGCCCCCTGATTACCCACGTGTGCTTCCCTGATCGTCTCCTGCTTTGCCCGATTACTTTGATTAGTCATGACCTATTTTAAGTCCTGGTCTTACCTGTTTGCCCTGTCCGTCATTGTAGTTTGTCAATGCCTGCGTTCCGTCCTGCTCTACCCGCTCCGTTTCCCCGATTAAAGACCCGTTTTCACAAACACAAAAAATTGGTTCAGATAGGCGACGGACAATCTGATTGGCTCAGATAGGCGACGGACAATCTGATTGGCTCAGATAGGCGACGGACAATCTGATTGGCTCAGATAGGCGACGGACAATCTGATTGGCTCAGATAGGCGACGGACAATCTGATTGGCTCAGATAGGCGACGGACAATCTGATTGGCTCAGATAGGCGACGGACAATCTGATTGGCTCAGATAGGCGACGGACAATCTGATTGGCTCAGATAGGCGACGGACAATCTGATTGGCTCAGATAGGCGACGGACAATCTGATTGGCTCAGATAGGCGACGGACAATCTGATTGGCTCAGATAGGCGACGGACAATCTGATTGGCTCAGATAGGCGACGGACAATCTGATTGGCTCATAGGCGACGGACAATCTGATTGGCTCAGATAGGCGACGGACAATCTGATTGGCTCAGATAGGCGACGGACAATCTGATTGGCTCAGATAGGCGACGGACAATCTGATTGGCTCAGATAGGCGACGGACAATCTGATTGGCTCAGATAGGCGACGGACAATCTGATTGGCTCAGATAGGCGACGGACAATCTGATTGGCTCAGATAGGCGACGGACAATCTGATTGGCTCAGATAGGCGACGGACAATCTGATTGGCTCAGATAGGCGACGGACAATCTGATTGGCTCAGATAGGCGACGGACAATCTGATTGGCTCAGATAGGCGACGGACAATCTGATTGGCTCAGATAGGCGACGGACAATCTGATTGGCTCAGATAGGCGACGGACAATCTGATTGGCTCAGATAGGCGACGGACAATCTGATTGGCTCAGATAGGCGACGGACAATCTGATTGGCTCAGATAGGCGACGGACAATCTGATTGGCTCAGATAGGCGACGGACAATCTGATTGGCTCAGATAGGCGACGGACAATCTGATTGGCTCAGATAGGCGACGGACGATCTGATTGGCTCAGATAGGCGACGGACGATCTGATTGGTTCAGATAGGCGACGGACGATCTGATTGGTTCAGATAGGCGACGGACGATCTGATTGGCTCAGATAGGCGACGGACGATCTGATTGGCTCAGATAGGCGACGGACGATCTGATTGGCTCAGATAGGCGACGGACGATCTGATTGGCTCAGATAGGCGACGGACGATCTGATTGGCTCAGATAGGCGACGGACGATCTGATTGGCTCAGATGGGCGACGGACGATCTGATTGGCTCAGATGGGCGACGGACGATCTGATTGGCTCAGATGGGCGACGGACGATCTGATTGGCTCAGATAGGCGACGGACGATCTGATTGGCTCAGATAGGCGACGGACGATCTGATTGGCTCAGATAGGCGACGGACGATCTGATTGGCTCAGATAGGCGACGGACAATCTGATTGGCTCAGATAGGCGACGGACAATCTGATTGGCTCAGATAGGCGACGGACAATCTGATTGGCTCAGATAGGCGACGGACAATCTGATTGGCTCAGATAGGCGACGGACAATCTGATTGGCTCAGATAGGCGACGGACAATCTGATTGGCTCAGATAGGCGACGGACAATCTGATTGGCAGATTGTCCGTCGCCTATCTGAGCCAATCAGATTGTCCGTCGCCTATCTGAGCCAATCAGATTGTCCGTCGCCTATCTGAGCCAATCAGATTGTCCGTCGCCTATCTGAGCCAATCAGATTGTCCGTCGCCTATCTGAGCCAATCAGATTGTCCTTCGCCTATCTGAGCCAATCAGATTGTCCGTCGCCTATCTGAGCCAATCAGATTGTCCGTCGCCTATCTGAGCCAATCAGATTGTCCGTCGCCTATCTGAGCCAATCAGATTGTCCGTCGCCTATCTGAGCCAATCAGATTGTCCGTCGCCTATCTGAGCCAATCAGATCGTCCGTCGCCTATCTGAGCCAATCAGATCGTCCGTCGCCTATCTGAGCCAATCAGATCGTCCGTCGCCTATCTGAGCCAATCAGATCGTCCGTCGCCTATCTGAGCCAATCAGATCGTCCGTCGCCTATCTGAGCCAATCAGATCGTCCGTCGCCTATCTGAGCCAATCAGATCGTCCGTCGCCTATCTGAGCCAATCAGATCGTCCGTCGCCTATCTGAGCCAATCAGATCGTCCGTCGCCTATCTGAGCCAATCAGATCGTCCGTCGCCTATCTGAGCCAATCAGATCGTCCGTCGCCTATCTGAGCCAATCAGATCGTCCGTCGCCTATCTGAGCCAATCAGATCGTCCGTCGCCTATCTGAGCCAATCAGATCGTCCGTCGCCTATCTGAGCCAATCAGATCGTCCGTCGCCTATCTGAGCCAATCAGATCGTCCGTCGCCTATCTGAGCCAATCAGATCGTCCGTCGCCTATCTGAGCCAATCAGATCGTCCGTCGCCTATCTGAGCCAATCAGATTGTCCGTCGCCTATCTGAGCCAATCAGATTGTCCGTCGCCTATCTGAGCCAATCAGATTGTCCGTCGCCTATCTGAGCCAATCAGATTGTCCGTCGCCTATCTGAGCCAATCAGATTGTCCGTCGCCTATCTGAGCCAATCAGATTGTCCGTCGCCTATCTGAGCCAATCAGATTGTCCGTCGCCTATCTGAACCAATCAGATTGTCCGTCGCCTATCTGAGCCAATCAGATTGTCCGTCGCCTATCTGAGCCAATCAGATTGTCCGTCGCCTATCTGAGCCAATCAGATTGTCCGTCGCCTATCTGAGCCAATCAGATTGTCCGTCGCCTATCTGAGCCAATCAGATTGTCCGTCGCCTATCTGAGCCAATCAGATTGTCCGTCGCCTATCTGAGCCAATCAGATTGTCCGTCGCCTATCTGAGCCAATCAGATTGTCCGTCGCCTATCTGAGCCAATCAGATTGTCCGTCGCCTATCTGAGCCAATCAGATTGTCCGTCGCCTATCTGAGCCAATCAGATTGTCCGTCGCCTATCTGAGCCAATCAGATTGTCCGTCGCCTATCTGAGCCAATCAGATTGTCCGTCGCCTATCTGAGCCAATCAGATTGTCCGTCGCCTATCTGAGCCAATCAGATTGTCCGTCGCCTATCTGAGCCAATCAGATTGTCCGTCGCCTATCTGAGCCAATCAGATTGTCCGTCGCCTATCTGAGCCAATCAGATTGTCCGTCGCCTATCTGAGCCAATCAGATTGTCCGTCGCCTATCTGAACCAATCAGATTGTCCGTCGCCTATCTGAACCAATCAGATTGTCCGTCGCCTATCTGAACCAATCAGATTGTCCGTCGCCTATCTGAACCAATCAGATTGTCCGTCGCCTATCTGAACCAATCAGATTGTCCGTCGCCTATCTGAACCAATCAGATTGTCCGTCGCCTATCTGAACCAATCAGATTGTCCGTCGCCTATCTGAACCAATCAGATTGTCCGTCGCCTATCTGAACCAATCTGATTGTTTTTCTTACACAAAAAATTATTCCGTTTTCAAAACACTTTTGTGCAAGAAATGCTCCCATGAGCCTGTGTTTAGTGCCTACAGAGGTCTTCTTTTTGCCACTGGTACAGGAGAGTACGGGTCCCACCTTGCCACAGCCAGGCACCTCCACGCTATCGACGGGCCGCGGAATCTCGATGGAGCGCACGTTGCCGTACTTGCAACACTCCTCCCGGATGTCCTCCAGGATCTCCTCGTAGTCCTCGTCGTCCACCAGCTCCTCGGGCATGACCATGTTGAGGAGGCACAGCACCTCCGTGGGCATGCCGGAGCTCTGCAGCCGCTGCAGCCCTGGAACCTGCAGCGTCACCGGCGTCTCGATGATGGCCGTCTGTCCCGGGGGGCGACAAGAGTGTCAGATACCCCCTGATCGTCCAATCGTCTCGAGTAACAGCGAGAAATTTACATGGACCCAAATAAACCCAAGAAATAGGGGCATTAAGCTTCCTGGGAGGCACCCAGGAACCAAGTTGGGTTTAGGACATCAGAAAGGCGGCAGCCGAGGGCAAATACTCACAGCGTTGGCATTCTTAGCCCCCACGCTTGCCCGCTGGACGATGAGCTTCTTGTCTCCGAGCTGCATGCCATTGAGTCCAGCCACGGCCTGCGGGATGCATCCCACACAAGCGTCAGCAATTCCATCCGGAAGCCCCGAGTCACCCCAGACCTTCCAGCTGCTGCCCCACCTCACGCACCTGGTCAGTGGCACTGATGTCCACGTATTCACAGAAAGCATAACCCTTAGACAGTGACGTGGCACTGTCCTTCACAAGGTTGAAGGCCTTAAGAGGTCCGAACGACGTCAAGAGTTCCTTCACCTGGGCAAGAGGAGGAGACGCGGGGGGGCGATTAGCCCGACAGTCCAGGCACGGCTCCTCGCTAGAAATGTTAATCTTAACTGTGGGAGAAGCAGCATGTTAAACTTTGCAAAACGACATGAGGAAACAGTGAAGACATCAGGAAAATGGCTTTATGACAAGTGGCTCGACATTACGGTGCAACACTAGAGCTCAAAGCCCCCTGTGCCCTTTCTGCATGACTTACTTACTGGGAGCGTACAAAAGTAACTATTTTGATTCTTGTCAATGAATGATAACACAGATTCCCCCCCCCCCCCCATCCTACAGCATATACAACACAACTGAATTCCTAATCAAGTTCTCTGATAATTCCAACTACGAATTTTGAAATATGGACCGAGTTGCATCTGATTTTAAGGGCCACAATAATTAAGCTAGATGGTATATAAAAAAAAAACTAAATAAAAACAGCTAATTATATGTTAAGTGTTCCATGTATACAATGTGGAGGGGGGGGGGCGACTCGGCAGAACACAAACCCAGCCGAATCACTGACTTCCTGTTCTTAAAACCAAGAACCACATTGGTGCAGTTAATTAGAGGGACAAAGCCTACAGGAGATAAACTCACAGGTAAAGCTAAGAGCCGCCACAGGGTCCTGCTAAAGGGGCCACGGCTTGAAGCCAAACAGGACGAAATAGCTCTGCTAACATCATTCCTCACTTATTCTACAGGAATCTACTGTAAAGCCGCATTAACCACTGACTTCAGAAAGGAGTCACCTGGGACACTGGCAGCCACAAGAGGGCGCTACCTCCTACCTTCTCTTAGGGGCAAAAAAAAAAAAAAATCAAATTTATACCCTGTGATCAGCATAATAAGTCTCTCCCCAGCCTTCAACCCCCAAAAAAAGGACCCCATATGCTTAAGAGCACTCCAGGACAGAGCCCCCCCACAGGGGCAGGCCGTCGACAGGGAGGATATCCGTGCGAGGGACGGAATGTCTTACTTGCCTTGTGTTACATGTTGGCATGGCAGCAGTAGGTCAGTACTACTGAACAAATTATGAGCGAAGACTTAACGATCTTACAGGCCCCTAGCTGGGGACAAAGTGGGGAACAAAAATGAAAGAGCTGTAAGTATCAAAGCGGTAGCAGGGACTGCAAAAAACATGTAAACACCAGGATACAAGCAGCGGTTTCCATTTCACCTGTCTATGGCACATTTACTGGCTTTGACGTGAAATACATTAACAGTTCTGCTGGATTCAAACTCTCTCCCCCCAGTGCTGCTTTGGTACAGCCTTCCTCTTGACTTGGATTACATGTGACTCACACTGGATAAGAAAGATTACGATGACAATCCGAAAAGGAGGAAAAAAATCAAAGAAAAACAAACTGACTGCACTTCTCACTTACCTTTCACTGAAACCGCGATCACTATCTTGTGGGCTGAGTCTTGCCATTTTTAACAGTTTAGGCTAAAGTGAGTGGGACACCGGAGCTCAAAATGTTACAATGCAGGGGTGGACGCAAAACGTTTTGCGATTAACTTTTGCAAAATAAATAGGTAAACTATTAAATGCCTGTATGGATTATGTCTATAATGGGCCGATTTCAGTGGGGTGGCGATATAGGAAGAAAAAAAAAAATCATAAAAGATGCTAATGAGAAGTAGAAAATGTCTAAAATGTGACCCTTTCAACACTTTCAGAGTAAGACGACCTCATCTGTGCATGTTGTTATGGTAATATTATCCATCACTGACGTCATAACAGAATAGGGCATGGGGCACGATGTGAAAACTCCAGTGAAGCTGATAATCGTTCACCGGGAAAAAGGTCCGAAGTATTTTCTGCCTTTCGAGCGACACAGCAATGTAGGGAACGATTCTTCCGCAGCTCCCCATCGCTGTTAACGGGATGTGAAGTCATCGTTCTCAGTGTGCGGACATGGACGTGAGACACGGCACGTCTGCGAATACTGAAGCGTTTGGGGACTTGGTCGATCTCCCCCACATTTCAAGCACAGTCTATGGTAGTGTTTCCCAGCCCAGTCCTCGGGGGTACCCCCCCGGTCAGTCCACGTTTTTGCTTCCTCTCAGCACACCTGTACCAGGTATTCGGTGTTCCTGATTGGCTGGGAGCTAGGAGGGAGCGAAAATGTGGACAGTCGGCGGTTCCCCGAGGACTGGGATTGGGCAAACACAGGTGTACGGCAATGTGGAGGTATTCGTCAGTTAGGTGACGCGCAGATGACTCGATTTTAAATTTTCATGCAGCAAAACGACGCGGCTGATTCATCCGACTAACACTCAGCAATTAACCCGATATACAAATATTCCAGGGTACCCAGCAACAGGCAGCACAGGGACTGGCTACGTGACTGGTTTGGCAAGCCGCCAGCTGTAAGGCACGTTTCCCAAAGCCTTTGTTGCTAATAAGGTTATTTGCTAACAACATTAGATAACAACTGAATGGTTCCAACTATGCAAGTCGATAACATGAGGTTTTGGGAAACGTACCTTTTACATTAGCGGGGTCTCAATATCTTCATAATTTACAGCTGGATAAACAATGAGCGTAATGTAACTGTCAACTCATTACCTACATGTCTAATAAATGTTTAATAAATCCCATGAATATCTTTAAAAAAAAAAAAAAAAAACCTCAAATGTGCGGCTATTTTCAGCAGCTAGCTTTAAACATGATGCTGACATTTGACCCCCCAGTATCTTGTAATGAATTTTAAGCGGTGAGGTAACTTTGACAGGCTTTCTTTTCCTACTAATCAGTTACACAGAGACGAGTGTTTATTTTATGTATGTATGTGCGTGCGCGTGCGTGCGTGCGTGCGTGTGCGTGTGTGTGTGTGCATGCCTGCTTGAGTTCCACGTGCAGCAGTGGGACAGAAACACAGGAGGGTTGTGGGTCGGCTCCCCGGCGACAGAGACTGAGGGCGGGGTACCTGATCGTCACTGAGATAGTTGGGCAGGCCTCCGACAAAGAGCTTGTGTGGCGAGTCTGGAACCACGGTGGAGACGACCCCTGCAGACAGAGCGGCACGGCGCCCAAAGCCGGCCGATCACAGCAAACCGTCAACATGCCGGATAATGACCACGAGCAAACGGCGCGAGTGAAATAAGCCAACTTCAAATCAGTATGACGTCGTTATCTCCTATATAATATCAGATAAATGTAACTCCAGCAAAAAAATACCTAAATACTGGGGCAGTTTGACGACTGTTTTTTGTCTCTCCCATCTTGCTCTCCATGGGAGATGCTGACACATGCAGCACCAGTCAAAAGTATGGACACACCTGCTCTTAATGCATTTGTCTCTATTTTAGCTGTTATTCACCTTATAGTAAAAGGCCTTTGGGCATGGAAGTTATGCATATGAAGTACTGCAAAGACAAAATTTTTGTCTCTTCAAAATAGGAGCCATTGGCTTCGATGACAGCATTGCGGACTCAACCAGCTAACATATGTACCCACCTGGACCGTTTCTCCAACAGTCCTCGAGTTTCCACAAGTTCTGCGCGCAAGCTGGCTACCTTACTCTTACTCTCATCCAACTGATCCCAAACCAGCTCTATAGAGTTTAGGTTGGGGGGCTGTGGGGACCATCTCTTTCCTAGTTCACAAGGTAATAAGCTACTTGCATAACCTTCAAGGTGGGCTTTGGGTCATTATCTTGCTGAAAAACAAGTCATTTTCAGTAGGTGTGTCCAGAATTTTTAACTAGAATAGGAGCCAGCAACCCTAGAACAATTTGGGGGTTAGGGTCCTTGCTCAAGGGCCCAGTGGTGAAATCACTCTGCCAACCCTGCCAACCAGCAACCTTCTTTTCATGGGCAAACATCACAGAGCCACACAACACCCCTATGTTAACAGTAAGAAGTGAGTGACTGAGCTGTGTGTGTGTGTGTGTGGCTCAGCTGGTTAGGATGCCAGCGTTATCATCAGAAGATCACTGGTTCACATCACTGGTGATCACACCACTGGGCCGGCGAGTTTGCTCTAGGGACAGGCTGACCCTGATTTCTCAAAAAAAAAAAAAAAAAAAAAACATTCTTCACTTTGGATAAAACTGTCTGCTAAATATTTACAACATTAAGTAAATAAAAGTGAAAGTCTCCCTCTTTATATGACAAGACATCCGCAGCTTGCGAAGGACAGTCAGTCCGTAACGAGTACAAAAAACTGGCCTTGCCGATCGGCTCTTCAAAGGTAAATAAAGATTAAGGTTATGACGGCGACAAGCAAAACGGACCTGGTACGTGGAAGGCGGGCTGCTCTGAGATGCCAGGCAGGGGGCGATAGTCGTGGGGCCGCCTGATTTTTAACGACTGACCCTGGAAAATGATGCCGTCGAAGGCCATTGCCTGCGTGGTCTCATCCACGGACCGAAACTAGGGCAGAACGAAGAACGTCGTTAATCAGGGAAGGCTGCGGTCTCCGCCTGGACACAGCAGCCATTAGGCAGGAAAGACTCTTACTTCAAGGAAGGCAAAGTTCTTGTCCTGGTTTATCTGAACAGCGAGGACGGGATTGGTGGGACCTTGACATAAGCCAGCCAATCGCATCTGGGTATTGAAGAAATCCGCCATGGCCTCCTAAAAAGACAGGCAGACACACTGAATGAAGACAGGCAGACGTCTGAAGACATCAAAACAGGCAAACGAGAAAAAAAATGACTGACAAGTCTAGTACATTTATCTATTTATTTTGCGGACACTTTCATCCAAAGCAACATACATTTCATTGAAGAAGCAGGACCAGACAGTTCCTAGAGCAAATAGTGCTTAAGGGCTGCGCTCGGGGGCCCAATGGTGAAATCACTCTGCTGCCCAAGGGATTTGAACCAACAACCTTCTTGTGACCGGCTCAGTGTCCTAACTCACTGAGCTACACATGACACCAGTATGCATGACAGAAGGCAACGCGGGACTTTGCCTGGACTCACCTCCGTCAGGCCGAAGGGGATGTTGCCGACATAAAGCCGCCTGGCCTGCCGGGTCATCTGGCTGCCGACCATCGGCACCTGGGTGGGCGTCACTGCCACGCCGCTGGTGGTGGATGTTGCCAGTAAAGCTATCGTGGGGATCTGCCCTGCAGCTGTGGGGAGGAGAAAGGGCTTCAAGACCCCAACCAGGGACGGCCAGAACATCCGGATCGTCGCCTTCATTTGCTTCTAACCCCTAGGTTTAAGCTCTCTTCACACTGTCTGAAATCATCCCAAGTGTTATTCCCTCTTTGACCAGCAGGGGGGAGGAGGGCACTCCAGAATAAATGCTTTCATTGCAACCAATATACCATAACCTTGCAATACTGAACTAGCACACATGGAAGCGTCGCATCCAAACCTTGCATTGCCTTGTACTGCATGGGGGTGATGTGCTCGAATCCCGGAGGGGGAACATCCCAGTACTTGTATGTCCTTTTCTTACGGCTTCTCCGAGGAGAGTAGCTGCCCAAACACAAAACAGAAGGTTGTTTTCCCCAAACAATACAGTGTAAACACTCAGAATCTGGCAAAAACAAACAGATGGCAGAATGTTTACATTTAACTTTGGATCGCAGGCAGTTTAAGGTCATGAGGGTGTGACCATGCGCCACTTTTTAGGCTGGCTTTGAGGTCCCATCGCTATGGCGGGGGCTACTTATAAACGCCAGTTAAAATTTAATATGGGTACAGTCCCCCTTCCCACCACGAAGAAACCAATTGGTTGATTGTGAAAGAAACTTGTTAAGAGGCCTCAAACCATGCTAGATATCAGCTTCAGTGCCTGTAACCGGGACCGTGAGGGGGGGTACCTGTGCTTCTTGTGCTCGCGTGAGCTGCTCCGTCGGTCACGACCCTTGCGGTCGCGGCTGCTGCTGCGCTTCTCGTGACTCCGCCCCCTGGAGTCCTTGCTCCAGCGGCGGTGCTTCTCGCCACGGCTCAGAGACCGGCTGCGGCTACGCTTCTTGTGTCGCTCCTTCTCCCGCTCTGGGGGACGACACCGTGGTACCAGTGAGACGGTGGGCGGAGCGACATGACTGCCCCCCTACCATCCATTTCGATAAATCCAAGATGTGTAACTCAGAGGGATTATGAATGTGTGTCCGGATGGTTGTGGGTTTGAAGCCCATGAGTCACAGAGTAATCATATTACCAACTTCCCTGGGGTGCTGGATGCTGACTGACCCAGCGCTATGCCTTAAAAGTCACTTACGGAGACCAAGATGTGGTACGGGGTCTAACTCCCCAGTTTCCTCACCAGAATGAAGCACCTCCATTCAATTCACATATTCAATCACACCCTCCTGAAACAAACACACCCATCTCTCAATGGCTAATAATTTCAAGGGCACAAGGACATCCCCTTGAATGTCAGTCTGTTGTGAAACAATAAAAACATAACCAGACTAATTAATGATATAGGAGCACAGTGGTGAGTACAGTTGCCTCACGCCTCCGAGTCTGGAGGCCTGAATTTTGCCTCTGCTCTCTGTATGGGGAATTTGCCTGGAATAGGCTCCAGGGGAGCCTGACTAAGATAACTGGTTGGACGATGGATGGGTAATTAATATCGTTTCAATCTGACAGACAGCACTTTATTAAACTAGCAATAAAATATCACCTTTCTATCCCAGCAGGTCCTTCATATAGAAGCTTAAATAAATCCCTGAAGGTGCAGTTTTCAGTGAAGCATTTAAACGCAGGTGCTGCTCGAGGAATCAGCTTCATGCATCAGTTATAACAGCGTTACGGTAATGCACCGCTGCAAAAGTACAGACACGGAGCGGCCAATGCATCTTACGTAAATCGGTAATAACCAATTACCGCAATCGCAGGCATAGTCAGAGCGCAGATATGAATGACTGGAACTGCTAGTTTATCAAACACGGCGGCACTTAGTGCTCGTCTAGCCGAATCAGGTCGTTTCGAATGACATTTTAGTGATTTAGTGATAAGGAGCTGATATGACAAGATTGCCATTTGATAGGTACATAAATCAATCCTACTTTCGACTCCGTTGTAACGCATGTTGTATATTTCAGTTGCGTTAGTATGGCTTAAGTTTATTCAGTTTACTGGATTCTCTGCACTTTAATGAAGTTATATGTGTATTGTTATATAACTGTACATCATTGTTAGTTACTGCTATCCGCTGTAAAGGTAGATACAGGTGCAAGACTTTGCAATAACGACCTAAAAGCAGTTGTTATGATTCCAGGGAACGCGGCTGATTTTTAGAGTCTATACATCATGAAGAAACGGCGATCGTGTGAGAAAGACTTATTCTGTACGGATGACAGGGCCAGCATTTCGGACCCAAGGGAAAGGCTATTGTGCATCGGAAAGAGACAAAATCATATCATTATATAGAAAACTCGTCGTAGTATTTAAAAACCAAGTAACTAACACTGTTATTAAGTGCGGACTTTAAATCAAGTGGTCGCGGTCGTTTTTATTTGCATAAAACTTTAAACGTGATCTTGAAAATATAACGCTTGCAACAAACATCCATGCATAGTGTGTTACTGCGAATGAAAATACGCGGGTCACAATTTATGATCCAAGTGTATAATGGTAAATAATTAAATAAATAAAACCGCAGGCTTTCACATCGAGTGCACCCCAATAACGTTTCATTGAAATGTCCATGTTATGTACGCCGGGCACTGATGGATGCAGGCCTAGCGATCTCTATAACAATGCCAAGCAAAGAATGTCACTGATTTACCAAAGCGGTCAGTTTTCGGGGATCCTGCGGCAGCTGGGAGAAGAAGAATCGGGCAGGTTTCAGAATCGGCGAGCGCTCGGATAAAAGGCACCGATTTCCCAGCCGCGCTTTTCTTTTCGGAACCAGCAGAAGTGCCCTCCGCACCATCCTCGGCGCTAGGACACGCCGGCCACTTTATTACCCTAAAACAGGGAGCATACACCGATCTTCAAAGCCAAACTTACCTTGCCGATTTTCGCTTAACTGCTTCTCAAACTCATCGAAATCGGACATTTTTCAGTCCGTACTAAAGACGTATTGCAAAATAAGCAGAGGTCCAACAGTAGGCCTTTGAATGGGCGGGTTCTGCTGCTTTTTCTTCCGAGTCGCCTGCCCCTCCTCCCCCGAAGTCATCGGCTCTTCCTCGGTTGTATCACACACAGGTTCGGAAACATTCGATGCGCATTACCGTCCCCTCCTGCACTGGAGGGTTAAGGACAACGTGATTATATCGAACCAAAATTGAAATGTGCAAGTTGACTTTCCTAGTTATACGTCTTCATTTTTATTCTGGGTTTAACAACCATGAGTTTATGACGTATTTTACATGATTAGTTGGCGACTGGACCTTATTGTTTATATCTCTTATTAAGGATCCATCCATCCATACATCAATTATCAAAACCACACACTTACAATCCGAGTCTAGTTTCATATGCTGCGCTGCTGAGCGACCCGCAGAATATTATGCATGAGTACAAGTCACAAGCCCCGTTTCCACTAACACGGGGCCGGTTCTAGCTTGGTGCCTTTTGAGACCGAGGCAAAAAGATGCAGACTCTCCCCGTCGGGGAATCGAACCCCGGTCTCCCGCGTGACAGGCGGGGATACTCACCACTATACTAACGAGGAGATGTACGCGCACTACTTTTACATCTTCAAGATAAACAGCGGATGACTACTAACATTTGCGAGTAATCAATGACTGAGCTTCATGTCATGACCATGGTGCTCAAGAGAAGAAAAAATACATAATGTACGTCCACTGATACCAGAACAACCATATAGCTTTATACTAAGACGATGATTAAACGGAAAATTCCTTTACAAAACACTGCCACAAAATCATAGTTTCGCAATATTACATCGTGCAACGGGACACAGTGTAAGTACGTGAAGTCGGTAATTAAATCAAGAAAAAAAAGTGAGAGGAAAAGAATACTTTTCTATTATCATATTTTTCTAACTGGCCAAACTGAGTCATATTTTGATTATACACACTAACAGAAAAACAGTGCAAATCTCCGGTAGTCCGTTTCACTTGCGCTCCGCTATGGGGCAGTAACAAGCAGAGCTTAAGTGTGGAAGGAAAAAAAAAACACAGGACAGCATCAATCCCAACTTCACAAACGCCGGAGATCGAGATGCTGTAAGCATGACAATTAACATCTTTATCCAAGGGAACAGCTGCAAGACACAGATGCCGCGCCTAACAAAGGTAGGATCGATTCCGAAGTTCAGGCATTTACAGACGCGGACTCTTCTGGAGTTGATTTTTTTCGGGAGATACGCATCAACTTCAAAAGTATGAACCGCATTATATCTATATCTGTTATGACGTTGTAGCTATTGATACTGATGCATCACAAAAATAATTTAAATGTTTTTTCATTCTGACATATGTTCGTTCGGACGAGGATTTTATTATATGAGATAAGTTTTAAATGAAAACTTTTTTTAATCTATATGATTAATTCTCGAATCTAAGCCAGACTTCACATAAATCATTCATTCATAAATATAATGGAACATACAACATCCAGGTATCCATGAAATTTATGATCAGGCTATACGTTTGTGATAACAACAAAACAACACAACATGTATATTTACAATATATGGGCCTATTGTTTAATATTGCCTCCAAATTATAGCCAGACAATAACGCAATAGGCCGACATCAAACTATTTTCATGTAAAACAAAAGTGCTGGCAGTTTGCTTGTGCTTACAGACCCCGCCTTGAGCCCATCCAGAAAGATCCCAAAAATAACCGACAAGCAAAGGTTGTAACAATCTGAGCATGTTTAGTTTAATGTAATCAGGAGCCGAATTAATAACGCGAATAAATGATCAAACCGAAAGTCTGTAGTCGGGAATATCCGATAACGTCTTTGACGTGCAGTTAAGATAGTCAGAGGAAAAACCTTGTAGTTTACTTATATATATGCCTAAATATATGAGTGTGTCTCTCCGGTGATTTAATGATGAATATAACGATTACATATCAAATCACACATTAAGCAATTATTATATTACTAGGTTGAACGTTTTCACTATGTCTGTCGTCACCTTGATTTCACGATTTTGACTATTCTTCTTATCCCAGATTGAACAAGTCATTGTGGCGATGCAAGATCCCGACATGGGGATAAAGATGAAGAATCAAAGACTGTTAATCACAGTGATTCCACATGCGATGACAGGTGCACGATACATATTTTACTTTTTAAAAATAATTTTTCATGCCGCCCGGGTTGTCTTACACCCGGCCGTGCAGTGTCCCGGGGGCCGGGTCCTAATGGTCATTTAAGCCCTTCACAGGAAAGCCCATACATCGGCGGTCTTCGGGAATCCTGTGCATTAAGACTGTCATCGATCTCCTTGCGCTCATATTTATTTATGTAATTTATTTATCGAGTTCAGCGTTTTTGATTTATGACGGCTTAATGCATTTCTCGACTCTAACTAGATGCCTTCCTCGCTATGCCTTCCCAGGAAATGATATCGTGGAGTGGCTAATTCAGAAGTACTCCATCATGGAAGAAGGTAGGGCCGAGAAGTATGTAGGGAAGCGTTACCTGGTGCTCTTATGTGAGGTTAATCGATTGTTTTTTTCCCTTCGTGACGACGATGGCGCCCCTGCTGGCGAAAGACGTCATCAGGTTTTTTTTTTTTTGTAATAAAATAACAGAAATAAACGAGTCTTTTGAATAATAAATACAAATGAAGTAATAGAATTTGTCATCCATACAACAGATTAGCCTAGCTGCATTTATGTGTAAGCATATGCAATTCACGTGTCTGACAGAAGCATGTTCTGTTCCATTGATATTGCTGAGCCTGTGAATTAATAAATGTCAGAATTGAGCTTGTCCATAACATAGACACCCCATTCGCCTGAAGCTTTTGGGATTTTCTTCCCCTGGCGTCAATTTATCTGCTGAATTATTTATCTTTCTGCTGAGAGGCTATTAGTACAAATAATCTGTAGGCCAGTCCCGAGTCGCGCCGCTACGCATGCTGAGCTGTACGGTTTGATAGTCCCGATGCAAACTTCGCTGATAGCCAGAGGCAGTCAGTCATGCCTGGAGAAATATCGCTATCCGTCTCCCTCATTATGCACTTCTGCAAGACGCTGTTGTCCTGAATTCCCGGGCGATGCAGATGAGGTTTTAAATAGCAAGGGAGCAGATTTCCCTGATTTACAGCCCAGATTGGAAAAGAAGTCGGAATGGAAAGGAGGGGACTTTTAGGCAGTAGATGGCAGATGCATTAACAGACTTGAATGGGCAAAAAACCTGTTGCCCCGGTAAGCAGTTACCCCTCCCTGTAAACACTAGGCTTCCCCCTAGCAGCGCTGTTGCTGCGCCGGTCTGAAACCCCCGGGAGCGCCTGACTGCCAATGGCCGCGGAGGCAGCCGGAAAGTGGAAAGTCCCAATTACTCGTAATTAATTATAGTTCCGATGAGGAATGCACCATCCCCGCGGCTTATTCTGTGCACCATGTCAACGTTTTTTCCAGTTACTTGCTATACCGTAAAATAAAATATAATATGCCTACTCAGTTTCTAGTTATCGTGTGTTCTACTGTATTCCACTGACAAAAATTTAGAGAATTACTATGCCTAAATCTGGGCTACGAGTAGTGGATTTGTTTGAGCTTTGAGTAGTTTACGTGGAAATGAGTGACCACTTTGTGTGTTTTCAGAGGCACTTCATGTGGGGAATCTGATCGTGAAGCACGGCTACATTTACCCCCTAAAGGACCCCAGGACGCTCGTCCTGGGGCCCGACGAGACGCCGTATCGCTTCCAGGTAACCTAAAACCACGGTTTCTTCAGATGGAGGGCAGCGCGAGAGGGTGGTGGCCATGTGGGGGGGCACGCATATCGAAACTATTCGTTGGAGAGACTGCGGAATTACCGTGTAGGACAGTATTTCTCAATCTGGTCCGGGCTCCAGAGCTGAGAGGGTGCAAAAACGTAGACTGTCTGGTAGGGAGCTGGGAGGGAGCAAAAACGTGGATCATCTGTGTGTCGCCGAGGACCGGATTGGGAAACACTGATGTATGAGAACCAATGCCAGTTAAAGTAGCAAAATGCCTTCCACCCGCCTTGTCCCTGACATGTTAAATCACAAAGCACCTTTGTCACGCTGCTTCTGAATAGTTTCAAATGACAGCATCTCCTTTTTGCTAGACTCCGTACTTCTGGAGCTCTCAGCAGTGGCCAGCCTCCGAGCTAGATTACGGTGATTACCAATTATTAATCATGTGCTCGCCTATTACATCATTACTTCCCTTTACTAGAATAATAGAAAAACACAGTTTCTTGCCATGTCTTTCTTTTGCTCTTCTAAAGCGATTTATTTGACTAAGAAGAATATCAGAAAGCAAGGGCAGCTGATAGACTATGAAAAGGTAAGAGAAAATTTTTATTTATGTACATTTCAATGCTATTCTTATTCGCTGGTCTGAAGCATTGCTTGATGAGATCATGTGATAGCTGAATGCTCATGGGAGTTTTACTTACACAAAATATTATGAGGGTAGAAGGAAAAATGATTGGTTCAGAGAGATAACCAATTAGATTGTACATGAGGTGGATCCGAGCAACTAGAGGAGGCAGGAGCAACCAATCAGATGTCTTGGTCCTGCCTCCTCTGCAATCTGATTGGTTATCTATCCGAACCAATCATTTTCCTTCTGCCCTCAGAACATTTTTGTGTAAGAAAACCTCCCACCAATTATGCACATAGTAGGATCGCACATAGACATCCACCAACTTGCCGCCATGTTGCGTCAGGGTCAACGCATTTTAGGTTCTCATCAGTAAGAGGGTTTGTGAATCCGACACTGCCAGCTGATATCCTGGGAGGGGTTCGGCCTGTGAGTCATAACGTGAACCCATGCAGCAACGCAGCCAGCCGTGCGACCTGGCAATGTCGCATTTAAACATCGTCTCCGCAGGACAGCTACAACATGTTGCACAAACGGATCAACCACACCTGGGACTTCGTGGTGATGCAGGCGAAGGAGCAGCTCAGGTAAACCCCACCCCAGCCCGGGAATACTGTCGCATCGAGCTATGAAATCAATTTCATAAATGCACACAAGGGGACAGATGAGAATGGATGAATAAATCTCGTATTAAGAGGATGATGATGTTACCTAAATTAAAAAGTAACATGGTGTGTGGTCATAATTTCCCTCCTATCTGTTAAATCAGACCTCAGCCTAAACACTAGAGTCGGAAATCCATTTCTAAGTGAAAAAGGAAACAGAAAAATGAAAACCCTACCTTGCAGTTCAGTGATTACCGCTATATGCTAATTACCCAGTATGCTTTCTGACTCTCCATCGACTGCTCTGCTCCTACCAGGGCAGCCAAACAGAGGCGCAAGGCGGACCGCATCGTGCTGGAATGTCAGGAACAGGCCTACTGGCTCGTCAACAGACCGCCAGTAAGCACCTCCCCCGAAACCCCTGACTCCCTACATCTGCCCCGGCGAAAACCCAGTATGCTGTGATTAGAGTAAAGCACACACTGGGTAAACCTGAACTCAATGCACCTTGGCAGCTCGAATATCGCCTCAGGCTGGGGGCGATTCTAGGATTTTTTTGAGGTTGTGGGGCAGAGTGGTGGCTCTGGGCCTAGGGATCTGTGCAAGCAAGTGGAAGGTTGTTGGTTCAAATCCTGTGAATGCCCAGAGTGATTCTACTCCGTTGGGCCTTTCAGCAAGGGCCTTAACCTGCAATTGCTTTGTCCTGGGTATGACATTAATCTACATGCAGGCCTGTTAGGAGATCCTTCAACTTACAGGGGAAACTTGGCAGGATTGGCAGGAAGGCATAGGCAGGGTCCCATTCCCCCACAGAGAGCTGGGGGGTTGTGCAGTTCTCTCCCACGACAACGGGTTTGTTCAATGAAGGAAGGCAAAGGAAACATCTGTAAGGACATATGGAACATTTCCGGTATAATTTTCGATCTCCGTCATCTCCAGAGCATTGAGCTCAGCAAAATTCACGGGGGGGGGGGGGGGGGGGGGAGTTTTATCTTCGTTAAGTAAGACACACAGAGTGTCTCCATGCATACTTTGTGGGGGAGGAATATATCACTTCAGGCCTGATAACCCACTACTGCTTCAGTGTGATCATGAAATATTTACTTAGCTGGGAAGAAGCCTATGTTCTGTGGGACGAGAGCTTTCAGAAGACAGACAGGACAGCAGGCTGCGGGAATGAGCAACTGCACCCTCGCTGAGTGTAATTTGGAGTTCATGAATAACACAGGAGAGTGGAGAATGAAAGTGTGGGACAGGAGCAGAGTGTGGTGTGTATCTGGCTTAATCCCGGCCGTCACTAGGGCCCCTTTCTGCTGGGTGCGCAGCATCTCTCAGGGCTAATAAGCATCAGCGTTTATGTGGGCCATTATCCCCATCCGGGGCGGCATCAGGAGGTGGGAATGGCAGCCACGCAGCTGCGGATCACATCCTAAATTCAGCTTATTTTGCAGATGTACCTTTTATTGAGACTAGAGCAGTTGGGGGTTTAGGGACTTCTCTCAGGGGTCCAGTGGTGATGTCACTCTGCTGACTGTGGGATTTAAACCGGCAACCTTCCAGTCATAGGCGGCGACTGCCAACCCGCTCAGCCACACACCACCTTCATTGATGAAACCCACCGTTTTGACGCCAATTAGACGGAAACACAGTTGAGCCAAAAACCACGCAGCGTAGGGCCCCCCAGTCAGGTGCTGCTCGTGTTTAAAAGGCAGGGACGCTCTGCACTCTGGTACGGCCAGGTGGACGGGGGAAGCTGGGGGGGGGGGGGGGGATTAAAACCAGCAAATGACAAAATGGCCGCTTCCTGCCTCCTTTCTCTTTGCCCGAGAAACACGAGACGCATCGCTAAGACTGGTGATGCTTGGATCTGGGAGAGAGGAGTGCGAAGGGACTGGGAGACGGCCTGAAGCTAAAATGCAGACATGCTGTGTTTGCGTCTCCCCCCCCACCACCCCCCCACTTGTTGGGCCTTTTAAACGAGCTGGAAGAGGATCCCACCTCCGGAATACCGGATCCATTATCTGACCTCTATTCCTGCGGCTCAGGCTTAATGCTGCATGTTAGCGGAGAGATAATGGATGTAATTGCAAATAGCAGCGTAATAATTTGCCAAATAGTCTCTCTGCTGTTAAGTCCTGAGCTGATCTGAAGCACTTTAATTGGGATTTAAGGAAACCATGTTAAATCAGATTGCATTCAGTATCGACATTTGGTTAGTTTATTCTGTAAAGCAGGGTACCCCAGTCCTGATCATGGATACTGTGTCACCGACTGGCCCTCCAGGACCGAATGGTCCTTTTGGAAAGCTGTCACACTGTCCCCTACTGGGCAGTGTCGCCATGGGCTGTACCCAGTGGCATCATGGGAAATGTGACCAGTAGTGCTAAGGGGTATTAATGCAGCGTTAGACCGGCGTCAGTCTGCTTGAGAGAAACGAGCTCACTCTTCATCTGAAGTTCAGCTAAGGATTTCTCACCCTCTGATTTTCTGCAGCCGGGAACATTCAGCGTTCAAGAACAAGGCCCTGAGCGAAGGAACCGGCACAACTCCCGAGTCCAGCTGGTCTGAGCTTTTTATTAAGCATATACATTTTTTCCGTAATGCCAGTACCTGCTGTTTATCGCCTCTGTCAGTCACAGGACCGGATCCGGGCAAACAAGAGAGCCGCTCGGGGCCTAGATAAGATCAAAGTCATGAAGAAAAAATATGTATATTAATATCTATATATATATGGCAGCTATAGGCAGAATAGGCTGTTGCCTTGGGCCCCCAAATTACCCAAGGAAGTGAAGTGATAATCAGTGTTTTTGGTGGGAGGGCATCCGAGGGAAGCTCGTGTGTGAGTGTGACAGCACTTCGTTGTGCTCATCTTTCTGTCTCACTTCTTCCTCACTTCCTGCTCTCGTTTTCCATGCTAACGTAAGTACGTCAGCAGTCCCACAATACATACTCGTAATAGTGCTATATTATTCATGGTTTCTAGACTGGATGTCTGCTTAGTAAAGCCAGGAGCTGAGTGTGAGCAGAATTCCTACTGTCTGATTCCTTGCATGTGATTCGCTCGTGGGAGTTTTACCCTCACAAAAATGTTCTGAGGGCAGAAGGAAAAATGATTGGTTCAGAGAGATAACCAATTAGATTGTAGAGGAGGTGGGTCTAAGGAACTAGAGGAGGCAGGAACAAGACATCTGATTGGTTGACCCCCCCCCCTCCTCTAGTTGCCTGTATCCACCACTTCTACAGTCTGATTGGTTATCTCTCTGAACCAATGAACCTTGTGCCCTCAGAACATTTTTGCGCAAGTAAAACTCCCATAAACATGTGGCTTATATCATGTTTAGAGACGGTTTTGTTTCTTCCTTCTTTACAGAACAGAACGCGGACTACTACAAAAGAGAGGTAAGCCTGAAAGAATTTAGAGTGAACCTATTTCAGCTGATGGGATGGTTGCCAAGAACAACCAAAGAGGGTGATTAAGTGGGCTCTTAAGAATGCTGTCATAAGAAAATTGCTTCGGAAGGATCTACATCTGTGTTGTCGTTTTCTTTTGTTGGCTCTCAGATATTGACAAATTCTGTTTAAAGGTACAACAGCATGGCTCTTATCAGGGCTTGGATGTGTACCATGCTGTGCCTTTTTTCTGACTCTTATATTCCCCGTGTGATTTTTCATGGCTCCCGACACCAGATTGAACACATCAGGAAATCCCTGGGCCGCTCGAGGGTCAAGTCCTCCATCTGCCTGGAAAGGTTGGATAACAGCCTCCCCCACCTACCCCCCCCCAACACCTGTGATTCAGCCTCAGTCCCAGCATAGCTGGGGGACCACTGGTTCGACACCAGTCCACATTAGTCCCTAACTGGGGGATATCTCTGGGTATTCTGTATACTGTGCCTCTGATTGGTGGGGGGGGGGATCTATTTCATGTTAATTCTGACAAAAATGCTGGGGACTGCTCTTTGTGAAAATCTAACCTCGTTATTTCGTTCTTTCGTCCATCTGCCCATCCATCTTTCACCATAAATCTCAGAGTCACACATATCCTGGATTAATGATGCCTAACTAATATTGAAACCGGTTGACTATTAAACTGAATTGAACTGTATTTAACTGCAAATAATTACTTAATATTGATCAGAAGGTCGCCGGTTCAAGCCTGGCTTCAGCACACTTGTGGGTCCTTGAACAAGGCCCTTAACCCCCAGGTTCCTGGGAGCCTCTACGGGCAGCTGCCCTTTGCTACCAAGCTTTCTCTCACCTATGGAGAGCAAGATGGAGGAGATGAAAAGAGAATTTCCTTATAGGGTTCAATGACGTATAATCATTTCGTCACCATTTCGAGCTCCAGTTTGCTGGAATATGCCAGCATTGAACCTGAATATTTGATGACTTGCAAGGATTATAGAAAGTAGGACTAAAACTGGGAATGGCTGGTCTTCTGTGTTCAGCTTCCTTAAGTTCAGCGAGCAGTACCTGAACCATGACCCCATGATGCAAGGCTGCCCCCCCAGCAACCCCTGGATAACAGATGACACGGCACTCTGGACGCTGAATGCCGACATGTGAGTGTGCGTTACCGCGCCCCATCCTGCCTCTTCAGGGCCACACCCCCAGAGGTGACTGTCGTCTCTTCACTTCCACGCCTCCTGGTGCAGGGTGGAGACACCCACCAAGCTGCGGGTGGAACGATGGGGGTTCGGCTTCACGGAGCTCCTTAGGGACCCTCTGGGACGGTGCAAGTTCAGGGAGTACCTGGAGAAGGAGTTCAGTGGTGAGCAGCATGTAGACCCCCCCGCCCAAGTAGATCAGCTTCATGGAGGCATCGTCAGCAAGTAAGAATCATATTCATTATTTGATCACTGCGGGCCTATTTGGGCAGTGTGTGACTCAGCAGATTGGGATTCATTGCAGGAGGTCATCAGCTCAAATCCCAGAGTCAGCTGAGTGACCTCACTATTGGGCCGTCGATCAGTTACTCCAGGGACTGACTGACCCTGCCCTCTCAAAAAAAAAAAAAAATAGGATCTAGCATCTGCTAAATTAATAATCATGATCCCTCTATGAAAGGCAATTCTCCTCCATATTGGCATCGTGATGAGCGCCTCCTGCAGGTAGCTGATGCATGCGCTGTTTCATTCACAGTGGAGAACCTCTGTTTCTGGGAGGCCTGTGAGGACATCCGGCACGGCGAGAGCGCTACGATCCCGCAGAAGGTGGAAGAGGTCTACAAGTGAGTGCGACCTTGTGGCCCAGTGGGACAGTTTGCATCCCAGTTGAATTTAGAGCAGGCCCTGATGTGGCACTTGCTTACTCCCAGTGGGACTGCAAAGCTCAGGCTCATCACTTCCTTCCCCCCAGGCAGTTCCTGGCCCCGGGAGCCAGCAAGTGGGTAAACGTGGACAGCAAGACCATGGAGAAGACCCTGCAGGGCATGAAAAGCCCACATCGTTTTGTCCTGGATGACGCCCAGATGCACATCTATTTCCTGATGAAGAAGGTAGGAGCATTAACTGTGCACAGCCATGAAAGTGGATGACAGCTTCATTAAAACGGGCTCTCGGCCTCTCCTCTCACCCTCAGGACTCCTACGCCCGCTATTTAAAGTCCGATCTCTACAAAAACATGCTGGCTAGAGCCATAGAACCACAAGAGACCAAAAAAAGGTAAAACTATTATCTTCTATAAAAGGGGTCTTTCTGTAATATATTCCATGTATTTTATATAAGGGGATAAGACTCATATTGGTGTGGGATACACACAGGTTCTGTTTCTGGGGTTGTTAACGATTAATTCCAGGGATTTTTGGGCTTAGTGTGAACTGCTGGCTTCAGCTTAGCTTCGTCACTAAGACTACACAGAGTTCTGTAATGTTAATTGCTTTTGCGTCCCCTGTGATGCTCTCCAGTTTCTGTTTGTAATTCCACGGTAGTCAAGGATTTTCCAACATGGCTGACTTAGAAAAGGCAGTGCCACAAGTGTTAGCGGAACGCTAACATGTTCTCCTTCCCATCATGCCCCAGTGTCTTTCCCTTTGTGAGACGCCAGCGGCACTCCAGCCGTAACCCTGCCCTTTTCGCCCAGGCCTTAGAGGACAACGGCAAGACCAAGTCCCTGGGGTCACCAGCAAGTCCCACAGCAGCCTGCTCTTCCTAACACTGCCTCCTGGGGGGGGGATGCACTCTGAGCTCACTGCTGCCCCACAGAGGCTGTTTGGGGGCGGTGCTCTGCTGCTCTATTTGACGCAGTCTTCCAGGATTTTTAACTTCGGATGTATTTTTATTATAGTGTCATGTTAAATAAGAACAGACTAAATTATGGTTTAGATCAGAAGTGAGAAAAGTCCTGTGTCTCTATATATAGGAAAAGTTTATTTCATTAGTAACAGACAAACCATAGTTGAGCCAAATATTGCCTTATTACTAAGTAATAAACATCTGCATACAACTTTCACTGAAACAATGGTTGTAATAGATAAATAGCCATTTAAAACTTGGCATTTAGCTCAGTGCTTATAATGTGGATTGTGTCCCATATTCCAGATCAAAACTGTGCAGTTTCGAACCTGCATCATGTCTGCTTCAGATTCCAGCAGCTTCTCTCATCCTTTGTTCATTTACTTCTTCAGCATTTCTCAATAAATTAAGCAAGTTTTTAATTCACCTTTAGTGGAATTCTGTCACTTAAATACCAAAATAGAATAACACAGGTGTCGTACTTTTCAACCATTTTTCTTTTGGCTTATAAACGGCATGTGCTACTCTGAGATCACTGACCTGCTGGAGATGTGGTTCGGAACCGCAGGTGACCTCGAGTTCTTTTTTTTTTCCTCCGTGGAGGGAATCAAACAACAAAAGAGATTAGCCAGAGATCCACCCTGCACGGACTTGCTGGTATGATGGGAACGGGACCTAGATTTACTGGAAGCACAAAGAGAGCAAACTAAATTCTGCCCAACAGACAGGCGGAACAAATCGCTACAAAAGGTTTCAGTCACCTGTCTCCCCTGCCAGGACAGCACCTCCCTCCCACAGCGCACCAACAATACATTATACTATTATACCGTGTCTTGGAAAAGTATTGGAATCCTACTTAGTGTTTTAAAAAGCAGCACATTTCTAAATTATCTATATCCCAGTCCCTGAAAGCTATAACTAAAGATTACTGAGGGTAAGATGAATCTCTGCTGCATCTCATAAGTTCATTAAAAATCGAAACTTCCTTTCTTTCAGAACTGAATTTTCTGCCATGTTGGTCTTTAAAATTGTCCATTCGGCTCCAACAAGCTTTCGAACTCCAGTTTGAATGAAATATTGGGCTGCGAATGTGAAGTAGACAGGGTCATGGTGAGGAATGCGTCAGGAATATGGGGCGTGTCTGGAAGTCTGTGTCCATCACCAAAGCCTGTGATATTCATTATTGGCGGTTTGTTTATTGGCTGCTAAGGCTCACAATGGAAGCTCAATACTAAGTGTTTTGAATTACTGAAGTTTGCATGTTGACGGAGCCGGGATGGATGGATGGATGGATGGATAGATAAATGTTTAATAATACATGCAGTACAAGTGTCAAACTAACTTTACCAGACAAGCCCATTAAAACGAGGCTCTCAGTTTCTCTTGAAATTCTTATGTAAAAAAAAAAAAAAATAATAATAATAAACTACTTTGCATGTTACTTTTTAATAGATTTCCTTTTTAAAAAATTAAATCTGACTACGCAAATCCTTCAACTCCTACACTACCCATCAAGGCAATCCTCAGGATTCCAGCAGCACAGAGTTAACTGATGTTCTGCGCGGTTCTTAAAAATGCATGAAACTCGCGAGATAAAAATAAAACAACCGCAACAGAGAATACTGAAATTCCGTCTTCATATTACTGAAACATACAGGATTAAGAGACAACATGAAGTTGGGAAAGGGATTGGTGGGGGGTGGGGGGTGGGATTAAAGGCACTGTCAGCATAACATCATAAAGACGGCACCGATGTCCATTTGCCATGGATTATGTTGTATTCTGCGACTAAAAAGGACCCATAATCTGATTAAGTTCACATCAGACTAATGAGTGAATCTTCTCTGACAGCATTACTGACGCATAGCCCGCCATCCAGAGCTGCATTAGTGCGTTATGGGTTTCTAAGGCCCACCTTAACACAGCAGGGAAACACGTGCTGCTTAGTACGCTATTTCTCGGATCTGTAACATCGTAAGGTCACAGTACAACGTCGTGTCTTTCTGCAACTTTATAGCAGGGCTGAACAGCCAGGTGGCATTTTGGGCATTTTCAAGGTGAGCCGATGGGTAGGCGAGCCGGCAAAAATCTTGGGGAACCCCCCCCCCCTTTCCCAGTCAGCAAAATTTATTGCACAGCAAAAGTTATGGAGACCCCAGCTCTGTAAAATTTACTGTGGGAGTCCAAGGAAACTTTAAAAACACAATATCTCAATCTCCGGAGTCCTTTAAACCTAAAAAATATACAAAGAAATCTATGCTGTGATTCTGCTAGAGAATTTGGGCCCCATGAATGCATATCATATTGGGCCACAAACCCACACCAATGCAGTTATGTTCCAAGTTTTTTACTGTCCTAATCTCCCCCCCTTAACTGCGCCCCAGACTTGATGTTCCACGTTACAATTTCAACCAAATGTTGTGTGTTAAAAAAAAAATTAAATTGTGCACCAAAATTTTTTAACATGAAAGCAAGCATTAATAAAACTTAATCAAATGTTGATTTTTTTTTTTTTATATATAGAATTTCTCATTGTTTTGCTGATATCTGGGAAAACTGGGTTCATGGATCGGGATGGAAAGGCATGTTCAACGCACATTTTTTTTTAAATATTGATTTCCAGCAACTAATAAGCAAATCGAGGGAAATCTGCAAGGTACAAATCTGCAAGGTACAACAGAACCGTTCATCTCATTTCTACCCCGTCAAATCGCGTCCCAGGCTTTCTGGACCTCCCACTGAAATGCATTCAGCGACATCCACCTAAACAATTGCATTACCCCGGCAACGGGACTGCAGTAATCTCATTTAGTCTGAGAATTTGTGTGTCAGAAGGTAGAAAATTAGGATACGGACACGTTGCTCAAAGAGTGCCACGGAGTCACCAGCAGTATCATCAAACACGCCATTTAATACAATAATTTTTTTATCATTGTTTGTATAAATACAAATGATTCTTATTAAACAGCATGACTGACTCGTGCAATACAAATAGGCATATGCATCAAAACCTTTATTAGATTTCAGAAATCACAGAAGAAAATCAAGCTTGGCAAAATAAAAATTATGCAAAATTATCCAGTATATTTCAGCCGTTTCTATAAATGTACGCTAAGGTGGTACTTGCCAACGCCGAAACAATTCTCTCATCCAGTCACAGTGCTCTTTAAAATGGAGATACTTTAATTTATTTAAGGTTGAGTTAAAACACGACATTTAATATTCAGAATAAAATCAAAATCTGATAAGGGATTCACATCGTTTACCGTTTAACTGGTATGTCCATTTTCGATAGGCTTGTTGGGTGGGTAAAAACCCTATTTAACTGATCAGGGTCACTTAGGCAAGTTCACCTTAATTAAAAACAAAATAACTAAACAGCACATAACTAGTCAAAGTGTAAACTCTGCTGTTGGCAAAAACTGTACGGCTGGACCCCCAAGGGCACCAGCGACTGTAGGGCCTTGCTTGGCCAGTAGGGGGCCCCCTTGCACGTGACATTGCAAGGATTTGTAAGTTGTAGGGCGCAGATGGGAAACGAGGTGGGGTAAGAAGCATTTAAAGTGCGGAGCCACATACAGCCATGGGGGTGGGTTTGGGTTTCTAGCACAGCCTGCAAAGACCAGAATAAGTTCCTTTCCTCAACACACTAGCGCCCCCTTGGCCAAACACGACCCATGGTCACCTTGCAAATCATTAAGCTGCCCTGAACCCCACTCTGCTTTCAGTAAGTGCCATTTAAAAACAATGATATACACACATTTTCAGGAGAGCACCTGTGAAGTCACCCCCCCACACACACACACACACACTACTGGCATTGTTTGGCACCCGACCCATGTAAACCTGACCCCGATTTGCATAATTTATTCAGGTATATATCAGAAACCAGGGTTTCTGCCACCTAGAGGCTGTACGGCGCAACAAGAGACAAATCGCCATCAAAAACACAGGACCTGGAGAATCACCCGGGGTGGGGGGGATACATACTGTCACGTACTGGCGTGGGTGGGGGAGGACGCAGGCAGTGTGGCAGTCAGCCAATGGGCGAATTCACGAGAAAAAACACTGTATGTTAAAAACCGCTAGCATCCAGCATGAGAGAAAAAGGTCAAAGCGAGTCAGGGTTTTTCCGGGGGGGGGGGGGGGGGGGGCAGGGTTGGTCTTACCTACACTGGCATGGGAGGGGTGGGAGGCATTGGTTAATGGTACAATGTGCAAGACAATTATCTGGGAGAGGAAAATTAACTTCCCCTAAAGTAAAACTAAAGTCACAAGAAAACTGTGGTACCCTCTGTCAATAGACCACACTCAAAAAACTCTGAGTAAAAGAGGAACGTTATTGGCCTGGCTAATCTCTCTCTCTCTCTCTCTCTCTCTCTCTCTCTCACACACACAGCTTGAAATGCTTTTTACACATTTACACTAATGTATATCACAATGCTACCAAAGCTTTGCAAATGACCACAGAGCGGGACTGACACCCAAGTGTGTGTAGAACCACACACACACACACACACACACACACACACACACACACACACACACACACACACACACACACACACACACACACACACACACACACACACACACACACACACACACTCACTCTCTCTCTGAAGTGCTTTAAAAACATAACGGATAAATTATTTTATGTGCAAACTGGGAGGGGGCAACAAAAAGTCGCAAAACACACATGGAATCGATCCCCTCCCCCATCACAACCAACCCTCGGTGAACGAAACCAGAAAGTCAGTCATTGGCATCCCGGGTTCCGGACTTTGCTGAAATGCACGACCGGTGCGGGTTCTGGCGGGGGCTGACTGGGGGCAGGGGGGGTTGGCCTGGTGAGCAGCGCGGCAGTCGCCTTCCACGCATCACGTCTGTGCCAGCTGCAGCTCCTCCAGGCCGTCTTTGCCCAGGTGGTAACGGGCCAGGTCCTTCCGCGTCACCAGTCCCACCACCTGGGCACCGGGAAAATGATTGGTACGTAGAACAGGGCATAGATAGCTGGTTATGTTATGAGGGAGGGGTGGGAGTAGCACAGGAAACCAGGGTGATAACCTTGATCTAGATGGATGCCCAACGGCCACTGGCTGAAAACCGATGCAGTAATTTTCGAATTTTACAATGAGAATGGAGATATGTGCTGGAGATGACGAAGGCCTGAGGACCTCGCAAGGCAGACGCACCTGGTTGTCACTGTCCACCACAATGAGGTGCCGCAGACCAAGGGCCCTGAACAGCTTGAAGACACGAGGAAGCGACGTCTCCTGAAAAAGAGGCAGAAGAACACAGTCGCAGAACATGACTGTTTAGTCAAATGTGTCTCTGGTTCTCAAGGACCAAGACCAAGGCTGAGACTGAGACTAGTACCTGCGTGACAGTGTAGGGGGTGGGATTCATGAACTCCGTCAGGTCCATCATGCACTCCCTCTCGTCTTGGGACACATGGATGGACTGGATCGGAGGGAAGCGAGGGTAGGCATCCCGGAAGTCCTTCAGCTGCAGTTTGCGCAGATTGAGACGAGAACGAGCCCGTTCCACAAACACCTGGTTGAAAAGAGTACACCGGTCACAACGTGGATGAGCACACTTCTCATTGGCTTGCTGCACTGACATTCGCAACCGTGTACGCAGTAAACAGACCCCTCATTGGTCAATCGCACTGCCAGTCACATCCAGGTATTCAATAATCAAACCCCTCATTGGTCAGCTGCACTGTCATTCACAGGCATGCATATACACCAAGCACCCTGATAGGTGTTAGTGTGGACAGACATGCTCCTTATTCAGCTGACCTCTGCAGGAACCTTAGGTCACACTCACCTTGTGTTTCAGGAGCACGATAAGCTGGGAACGCAGGATTAAGCCACAGATTTTCCCTGGCTAAGAGCACAAAATTCAGATTAGCAAAGCCCCAAAGTACATCATGTGACAAATCTCCAGGAAAACAAAATCACCCCTAGTGGGAGGGACATACCTCACAGCCATCACTCAACCCGGAGACTACAGGGAACCCGTTGTGATTGGTCGAGGTGTTGCTGAGCACATCCACAATAGTGCCCACTTTCTCCACCAGGTTGAAGCAGGTTACTGGAGAGCTCATAACCTCCCTGAATGGACAGACACACCAAACCTGAATATACAGTGAGAATGAAGCACCAATGTCTTGCTAAAGGCGTGTACTGGGCTCATTGAAGCATTAGCAGGGAAAATCCTGTAGGGGGCAATATACCTGGCAGTCAGGGAGTGGGAGGTGGCTGGGGCATCCCAGTGCAGGAAGGGCACACTCTGCAGCTTGATGTGGATGTCGTATAGCCCCTGTGGGAAAATTCGAGTCACTCAGAAGAGCTTAGGATCACATCTGCACAACATTCACAAGCTGCCACCCCTTGAAGTTTTACTTCCTCTAAGCAGATTTGCTGGCACATTGAGGAACAGAGAAGCGAAACGAGCTGTCACAGCATGATGTGCCACCTTAAGTTAGACAGCTGTGCAAAAACAACGGAAGGGTTCTCAAAATCAGTCACTGGAAGGACAGATGAAAAAAAGATGGCGTCAGACTGGTGGCTAGCTGCACCACCCACACCAAAAGCAAACATGAGACCGGAGCAGTTAACGAAACACGACTGGCCCGATTCCAAGTTCTGCACGGTCTGAAAGGCGATGAGCTCATCACTCACTGACAGGCTCACACATAATGCCAAATGGACCAACCCGCTCCAACCCGAAACGTCAACACTGACCTCCACGAAATAATCGCCCACGATCTTCGCCGTCATCAGAACCAGCATTATGGGTAGGCCGTAGGTGACATTTCCGGTGGCTTCCACCATGATGACAGTCAGGCTGAGGGTCATCCTCACGATCCCACCTGGCAAAGACCTTCGTAAACAGACGCAAACCCGAAGCCTCATGTGCCTCCATGCACCTCTAGACGAGCTCTGAAAAGCAGGCTGACCGCGGACGGACACTCACCAAGCTGGGCGGCGGCTCCAATCAGAGCGTACTTCCCAGGGTCGGCCAAGGTCTGTCAAACGAAACGCCACAAATCATAAAACATGCTCATTCAAAAACTTCGAGGGGGCTTTACTTCCAACAAACATTATGTTAAACTACATCTATGCCGACATGACGCTGGGCGGCCCAGGAAATCGATACAGCACTAACCAATAGGGCACCTTCAAAGAGTCACGTGACTGCTTAAAGAGTAAATCTGATTGGACAACAAAGAGGAAATCAATCTAAAGCGGGTGTTGAAGGAGGCCCTCTGACTTCTAAAGACCCCGTTCAATTTCCTTAATATATCAAAACCTGCAGCGTTTCCATTAAAGTTCTGCACAAACAAGCAAATTTGTTGACAAAGTGAAATTGCATAAAGGGTGTTTCCATTAAGTAACATCATGGAAACAACACCTGCAATTTATGATTCCGTGCCTCAACATGGATTGAGCTTTTCATGAGATACGAGCTCTAGAACCAAGTCATCGTGTCCTACACAGCAACAAGTTCGCAAAATCGGCTTCCATTTCAGTTTTGCGAATCGCCACAAAAACCACTTCAATCAAACTGAAAGCGTTTGAGGGCTTGTCCTCCTGAAATATAATCGTACCCATTAACGGATTTTCAGTTTTGCTTCTTCAAAATGTGCAAAAAAATCAAGGTCAGTGGAAAACGTCGCCACTGTGAGGTTTCTCTCTGCTGAGGGAAGAGTTCTGCTATCGTGACGGCCCCTCCTCCGCCAGCGGACCACGCCGCCTCACCGGCTATACGGCGCTTCCCCAGGAACGGCGACCCGTCCTGATGTACCTGTATGGAATTGTGCGGCGTAATGGAGGCCAGCAAAATGCCAAAGAGCCGCCCCCAGGCGGCGCCGATGAGCAGCGAGGGGATGAAGACCCCGGCGGACACAGTCAGGCCGTATGTCCAGCAGGCCAGGAAGAAGTAGGTGATGGTGAAGATTCCCAGGGTCACGGGATTGTAGGAACCTGCCGGGGGGGGGGGGGGGGTGGTGGTGGTGGAATTCATCACCTAAGTCAGTGTTTCCCACGTTTTTGCTAAAATGTTGATCATGTAGTTGATCCCCAAGAACGCTAATCTAGCGAAACCAGCTAGTTTTACTTGATTCACCCTTGTAATGAGGATACAGGTGTACAGAAATTATTTCATGATGAATGGCATTTTTCATATGATCATTTCCATTTTTCTACCTGGTGTAAAGTGCAATTTGGAGCCGATCAAGACCAAGCCATGTTACTTTGGTATGTCTTTCATCCACTAGAGGGCATGGATGAACACAGTTTAGTGCCGTTCGAACTTGCCTACGGTGGCATTCGTCAGGGCACTTGAGAAGCGCTCCTGTTCTCCCCAGGCAGGGTGACAGTCCCCCCATCCCAAATGAGGGAAGCCTTGAATAATTGAGGAGGATTGTGTGTATGGGTTTAGCTGTCTGTCTGGGAAAACAATCAGCCAGAAGCGGCCCGTAAACAAACCTACGACACGACAGAGGTGGCAGACGAGTCTGACTGTTCAAACAGCTGCCCCGGACCTAGCCAGCCTGTCACCAATATCAAACACAGGTGTTCATTCTAAAGATGGACAACGGACTGTAATTATAATCTCTTCCAGAAGAAGGGCACAACAGGGGCGACCAATCCGGCTTCAGGTCACGACCCATCCTGCCCTGAAACACGTGCTGGAAACTCCACGGACCTGCGGGGCTGTGGAACAGGCTGCGGACACTCCTCTCCGGGGTGTTGAAGACGATCGTGGCCATGGAATTGTACTCGCCATCAGCACAGAACAGCTGTGAGAGGGATAAGTGGAGGTTCAGGCCTGAGGACAGGATACACACCCTCTCAGCTGTTCAGCCAATGAAATCACAGAGAGCCCACCTCCAGCTGCCTTACCTGCAAGGGGTATTCCTCCAGCTGATCCTCCCCCAGGGGCTGGCAGTCGTTGGAGAAGTAGATCATAGTGAAGAACACAGTGGCCGTCACGGCAGCAACCAGTATGGCCTCGATCACCTGCAGGCAGGGCCGGTGGATATACCTGGGGATGGGGGGGGGGGGGGGGGGGGGGGGCATGGTGGCTCAGCTAATGATTTTGTTGTGGGACAACTTTCATTTGCATCAAACCAGTGTGGGGCAGTTTCAAGGTCAGCCCCACAGTCTCGGGATATATTTATTTAATTATTTAATTTCAAGTGTTAAGATGCCTAAGTTTCAGACAGGCGTGACACAGTAAAAACCAAACAGGCCTCACTTACGTGCACACACACAGGCAGAGGTACGCACACACACACACACACACAGGCACACATGCGCACAGAAGTACGCACACACACACAGGCACACACACGCACACAGGCACACGCACACAGGCACACCTGATCCTGAGGATGGTGAGCCAGTAGTTCAGGACGTTGAACAGTGCTCCCAGCAATCCACCTGCGGGGGGGAAAGAGACATGGGCCCGGCATGAGAAAACCAGAAACAGAACCAGTCCGTTAAGATGTAAAAGAGCAAGGTTTGGGTTTCCACAATAAGACGCTCCCTCTCTCTCTCTCTCTCTCACCGAAGGCTCCCATGACGATAAACAGAGGAATCTCATACAGGTAGTACTCCGTGCTCTGAGGGGGGGGGGTAAAAAAAAAGAAAAAAAAATCAATACCCAGAATCCTCCAGTCAAACATGCAAATGACAACATCACACCCTACAGGACTACACACATGGGGGCACCTCTTGTTTGCCTCTTTTTTTTTTATTTAATTTTATTTTATATATATATATATATATATATATATATATATATATATATATATATATATATATATATATATATATATATATATATATATATAGAGTAATTTCTTCTATTTTCTAAAAAGTTACTGATATCTAGTTGGATGGCTAGATGAACACCGCTTCAGTTCCCAAACTTCTCCTCAGGGGCACCTCAGCCGTTCCATGATTTTGTTAAATTTCACCAACAGCTGAATTAAAAAAAGTTAAATATACTGGCTTAAAAAGTCAGTGAGAGACTGACTAGCTGTATGAGGTGTGCTGGTGGCCAAGTCAAAAAAAACACATGGCTGCATTGGACGGTCGCTGCAAATACTAGGATGATTTTAGCAGAGGTTCTGAAATGGCGAAGTTGACACACTTTCACAGGCATAATATCATAGTTTTACACCAACACGAGGATAATCTAAATATCATTTTCTTTGCCTGCCTAAGACTTTTGCACAGTAGTGTATAATTTTTAAAAAAATGGTGAACGTGTTGTGATCCTACAGGAAGCATACAGTGGGCATCCGGGGCAAACGTTTCAAAAACTTCAGGCACCGAAGGCGGGAAAAATTCTGCTGCGTTTAAAAAAAATAAAATAAACAACCGTATCTGCATACCATGTAAACTGCTACAGGTGCCTCTCTTGTAACGAGAAACATCCACAACCATGGCTAACATGCCTACCTAAACCAGGAGGCCCAACTAAAACAGCGCGGGTACTCATGTCCACCGAGGTGATGACTATATTTCCAGCCCAGGGGGCCTCCCAGGAAAGTCATGCGCTGCGGGGTGGGGGCTGTGTCCAAGTCCCCCAACAAACGTTTCATGGTTTCCTTTCCAACCCATGTGACCAGAAGGCAGGTAAAAATACATCACTGCTCATGTGACAGGGTACCGAGTCGAGCCCTTTCTGGAAATAACAGCTCATCCTTTTCTCTCTCACCCTTGTTTCCCCATAAAGTTCACAGATCAGCCCCTTCTTGAACGGCACGGACAGGAAAGACCAAAACATGTTCGGGAACAGTGTGAACTTGGTCTCATTCTGGATTTTGGTCAAAATTATACCGTCTTCTTTCGCCTTTCCCAAACGAGGTAATGATTATAAAATGCTCTCCACTCTAAGTTGTCCAGACATCCATAAACATCACATTTTCCCCACTGACTAACGGGAGGCAGGAAACCAATGTCAGAGGGTAACGGCCGACATCTCCCAAGAGCTACTTGACTTGCGGACAGCATACCATTGGCCAAGACAACCAGATCAATTACCGATGCCCAATATTTTGATTTTCAAGATTCCATCTACAGACTTTTAAAAAGGACAATCTACATCACAACACCGACAGAAATGGGAAACTTACATCGTTGTCAAAGCGTCCAAAGTTGATGAGACCTGGGTTACTAAAATCTCCCGGCTTGTTGTGGTAGATACTCATGAAGAAGTTCAAGGTGAAGGTCGAGATCATGGAAGCGAAGAACTGAAAGATACGGGTCACTGAATAGTTACATTTCACCAGAGCCCCGTGGCGGGGCAAGGAGATCAGGTATGCTAATCGGAAACGTCACTCACGATTCTCCAGGTCAACATCTGGTTCCAGAAGGAGGCTCCCTCCTCCAAGCTGAAAAGGACACCACCTGCAAAACCGGAAACCATCAGAAACTGCTGCATAACTGCATTACTCACAGATCAGCTCCACTAAACTGGAAATATTCAGCAAAGGTCATACAGGGGTCTTTATTGCAAGGATAAGACTCCACTGGTGTGACTCCATGCCTTTGTGGCATTTTTTTCCTGGATTATTCATCAACACAGAGCCACCTTGTACTTTCCATCCTGAAACCGAAAAATCAATGGCGGAGGCCGAAGAAGCCCAACGCTGACAGGACACTCTAATAACCTTTTTTTTACTCATCATAGCTTCCCTTCTTCCTTGAGGGTAACATTAGATTCTGGAGGCATGGAACTGATCTGAGATCAGAGCTTCGGGTGTGTATATGGGTGTGTCGAGACTAGATGGTCAGTATGGATAACTAAGGTGCACTAAAATTGGGTGAGCAGGCAAGGCATGTCACCCAGGTTGTGTGACAATTATTTTATATATATGTATATATATATTCCATCCACCATCCCTCCTTTACGGAGAACTGCGTTATTTTTATTGTCCATTACGAAGAAAAAAAAAACTATATATATATATATATATATATATATATATATATATATATATATATATATATATATATATATATATATATATATATATATATATATGGGTGTATCGAGACTAGATGGTCATTATGGATAACTAAGGTACACTAAAATTGGGTGAGCAGGCAAGGCATGTCACCCAGGTTGTGTGACAATTATTTTATATATATGTATATATATATTCCATCCACCATCCCTCCTTTACGGAGAACTGCGTTATTTTTATTGTCCATTACGAAGAAAAAAAAAACTATATATATATATATATATATATATATATATATATATATATATATATATATATATATATATATATATATATATGGGTGTATCGAGACTAGATGGTCATTATGGATAACTAAGGTACACTAAAATTGGGTGAGCAGGCAAGGCATGTCACCCAGGTTGTGTGACAATTATTTTATATATATGTATATATATATTCCATCCACCATCCCTCTTTTATGGAGAACTGCGTTATTTTTATTGTCTATTGCAAAAAAAAAAAAAAAAAAAACAATACATATATACATATATATTTATGGGTGTATCGAGACTAGATGGTCATTATGAATAACTAAGGTGCACTAAAATTGGGTGAGCAGGCAAGGCATGTCACCCCGGTTGTGTGACAATTATTTTATATGTATGTATATATATATTCCATCCACCATCCCTCCTTTACGGAGAACTGCGTTATTTTTATTGTCCATTGCGAAAAAAAAAAAACTATATATATACATATATATTTATGGGTGTATCGAGACTAGATGGTCATTATGGATAACTAAGGTGCATTCAAATTGGGTGAGCAGGCAAGGCATGTCACCCAGGTTGTGTGACATTAATTATTTTATATATATGTATATATATATTCCATCCACCATCCCTCCTTTATGGAGAACTGCGTTATTTTTATTGTCTATTGCAAAAAAATAACACAAAAAAACTATATATATATATATACACACATATATATTTATGGGTGTATCGAGACTAGTTGGTCATTATGGATAACTAAGTTGCACTAAAATTGGGTGAGCAGGCAAGGCATGTCACCCAGGTTGTGTGACAATTATTTTATATAAATGTATATATATATTCCCTCCACCACCCCTCCTTTACGGAGGACTGCTTTATTATTAATATCCATTGCGAAAAAAAAACACAAGAAAAAGAAAAAATATCTATATATATACATATATATATATATATATATATATATATATATATATATATATATGGGTGTGTCGAGACTAGATGGTCAGTATGGATAACTAAGGTGCACTAAAATTGGGTGAGCAGGCAAGGCATGTCACCCAGGTTGTGTGACAATTATTTTATATATATGTATATATATATTCCATCCACCATCCCTCCTTTATGGAGAACTGCGTTATTTTTATTGTCTATTGCAAAAAAAAAAAAAAACTATATATATATATATATATATATACATATATATTTATGGGTGTATCGAGACTAGATGGTCATTATGGATAACTAAGGTGCACTAAAATTGGGTGAGCAGGCAAGGCATGTCACCCCAGTTGTGTGACAATTATTTTATATAAATGTATATATATATTCCCTCCACCACCCCTCCTTTACGGAGGACTGCTTTATTATTAATATCCATTGCGAAAAAAAAAACACAAGAAAAAGAAAAAATATCTATATATATATACATATATATATATATATATATATATGGGTGTGTCGAGACTAGATGGTCAGTATGGATAACTAAGGTGCACTAAAATTGGGTGAGCAGGCAAGGCATGTCACCCAGGTTGTGTGACAATTATTTTATATATATATATGTATATATATATTCCATCCACCATCCCTCCTTTACGGAGAACTGCGTTATTTTTATTGTCTATTGCAAAAAAAAAACAGAAAAACTATATATATATATATATATATATATATATACATATATATTCATGGGTGTATCGAGACTAGATGGTCATTATGAATAACTAAGGTGCACTAAAACTGGGTGAGCAGGCAAGGCATGTCACCCAGGTTGTGTGACAATTATTTTATATATATGTATATATATATTCCATCCACCATCCCTCCTTTATGGAGAACTGCTTTATTTTTATTTCCATTGCAAAAATAAAACATTTTAAAACACAAAAAAAAAAAAAAACGAAAATAATAATAATAAAAATTATTTTGAATGTGTATTCAAATAAGTTTGAATGTGTGTGAACTATATATAAATATATATATACACATGCATATACAGAAATATATACACACACACACACATATATATATATATAAACACACACACAGACACACACTCACATAAACACATACACACACTGTGTACAGTCTTATGCAAAGGTTTGGCACCCCTTGACAAATAACATCTTTTCAATTACAAAAGCAACAATATCAGTTAATACAGTCTCTTTAGGAACTGGGGGGAAAATACACAATATTTTCAGCAAACATTGATGAATAGTTACTTTTTATGCCATAAATTGAACAAAATTACAAAATAAAAACATTATTATGGCACTCTGCAAAAGTTTGGGCACCCTACGTAATCAGTACTTAGTAACACCTCCTCTGCCAGATATCACAGCTTACAAGCGCTTCTTATAGCCAGCTGAAAGGCTTTCAGTTCTTGTACTTGGGATTTTCTCACATTCTTCCTTGCAAAAGGCTTCTAGTTCTGTAATATTCTAATATATCAAGGGCTGTATTGTCAAATAGGAGATCGGCAGCATTCTCCCACCTGAGAAAACTGTACTACAATGCCCTTGATAGTGTGTAGAAACACACTCGTCAGCTCTAGTCCTCCTGTAACAACGCAAAAGGACTGGCAACCCTCAGGTATTTATGCGTGCGATTGTATGATAAATTCACCCTGACAGTCTCACACTTCTCTTGGTACCAACAGGTCTCATGGAATATATAAAAGGCAACTGCAACAATTATACTCGGCACTAAACATCGAGGCACGGAAATGCAGCAGAGCTTGTGTATTTCTCAGGATGCATTCTAGTAAAATGCCCGGAAAATGAGCTAAAGACATATTTCAAGGGGCACTATATAAAACCGATGGAAATTTTACTGATTAAATAAAAGGAAAAGCATCGTTTGAAAAATCACAAATGTTTCTAAGATTCAATGCATCGCTTTTTGACCACATCATAGCGATGAACACATCATTGTTCCTGACAATGTCCTAATACAGAAATAAAACTTTATGTTGGTAAACTCAAAAAGCCTTCAGCTGTCACACTGGCTAACGATCTCAAACGATTATAAAGCAGCATTTTGAAAAGCGCTGTTTTAAAATAACAGGTACAACACTTACCTTGTCTTCTGGCCAAATGCTTTTCACGGCTTGGCACTCCAACGGTGCTGAAACGAAATTTGTATTTCCTCCTACCTCGTTTGCCCTTCAGTTCTTGTTTTCTCCCTTTGGATGTTTTTTTCCTTCTTCTTTGGATATTGTTTTTTATTTTTGTTTGTTTTTTTTACTTTGCATGTTTTTCCTTCTTCGGATATTATTTTTTTGGCTTATTTTTTTAGACGATGTTTTTTTCGTCTTCTTTAAAAATTGATTTTTTTCGTCTTCTTTAAATATTGTTTTTTTTTTCATCCTTTTGATGTTGTTTTACGGAACAAGAGCCGTACAGTGCTACTCTATCAGGAGGTAGCGCCAACTGAACGCCTTGAAGCAGTACCCAGCTCTTTTATAGGGAGCGTCAACCCGAAGTCAAGTTCTAGAACGTTGCACTCACTTTTCATTGGTTTCCCAGCTATGCTGTCAGAATAATGTTTGCTGATTGGTCGAAAATTTTAAAACGTACCCGAGTACTGTAAAAAAACTCAAGATCTTGCTACCCTACGGAGCACCCATAAGGTGATTTTTTTTATACGTTATATGCAGCTATTTGTAGCAGGCCGTAATTAGACTAATCCACCCTTTGTCAATAAAGCCAACAAGAGAACAGGTTGCCCAAAGTTTGCTCAGGTACACGCCACAGCACAACCTTAAAAACACATCCAGCACAAATCACACTAGTGAATGACACAGCAAATCACAGCAATAAAAAAGACCCCTATGGGCAATCCAGCACCCAGACTACAGGTGCCAAAAGGCCCAGCCTGCCTAATAATGAACCCAAAATATACATACAACAAAGAAAAAGACACAAACAAAAAAGAAAATAAAACTAGCCAGCTGCTCCCACTAAACCCCGCTCCCGAGGCCACTAAGCCGGCTGGCTTGATAATACACGATACAACCTCAGATAAAACATATTAAAGCAACACCAGGGAGGTTTACAACCTGATCCTTAAAATTATCGACCCGTAATTCCACCTTGAAAACCCCTAAAGAACAGTAGTTTACCCCATGACTCACTGCCCCATTCAAACAAAAAAAAAACAGGTTTTTGGGGTAACCTTTAGGTCAGCTCTTCAAAACCAGGTATGAGGACTCTTCAGCTAATCAGTCCTCTAATTAGAAATCTAATTAGGGAGTTGCAGCGAAAACCTGCATACACACCGGCCCTTTGCGGATAAGATTGTTCACCCCTGAAACAAGCAAACAGAAAGGCTGCTACACTGCAAATTCAATATGCCCGCCGATGCTCCACCAAATCTATCAGGACCCTGCCTGTCTTTCCCGTGCCTGCTCCTTTGCCAATATGCCCTACCATCGGAACATGCACAGCCATCTCGCCCCGGCTATGCCTCCAGTCCGAACTGCAGTTCCTATACCTGCCTATAATTGCCTGGCTACAATCCATCCCCCAAAATGAAATTGATGACCCAACGATCACAGCTAAGAATTCTATCCCCAAACCACTGGTCTTCCTCCCCAACCGAACGATCATTCACTGACCGTGGTAACTTATAAGGGTTGGTATGATGACCAGTGGTGGACCTCACCGAACGTTTAACTGGTCTCTACACCTCGGGGGGGACATAACCTCCTCCATTATACGAGGCCTACTTGTGGATGCTCTATTGCGACCCCTCCCACCAGCCCTGTCCCCGTAAAATCACAGAGTCCTCATCCGATTCCATTTCTGTTGCCCCTGTGGGCAACCCAGACTCAGGAGACATTACCAGAACATCTTCCCCTGACATAACAACCCCCTGTGGTACTGGACGCAACTCTGTTCGGTGAACTTGACGGACAACCCCGTCCCCCTCCATTGGAGTTGCAGAGTAAACTGCACCCTGATCTTGGGGACACCGAACTACCATATACAAACAGGCATCCCAATGATCCTGTATTTTACCTCGAACATGGTTCCGCAAACACACCAGCTGACCTTCATCAAACCCCTAATCATTAACCAACTCATTGTGTTTCCGATTTCGTGGTGTGGCTTGTTCCTCCAACTAAGCCTTCACATACTCTTGAAGCACCTGCAAACTTTCCTGATGGTTTTGTACCCATTCCTCCAAAGGTCCACCATACTGACTGATCCCGGCAGGAGCCTGAAGATAGTGTATCGGTAATCGAGGCTCACAGCCAGACCTTAAATAAAAAGGCATCATCCAGTCATTTGGTGGGGTGTAGTATTGTAAGCTTCTCTGCTGGAGGAAGTGTGTGAAGCAAATTGTGCAAAAAAAATATTAAAGCAACACCAGGGAGGTTTACATCTAGATCCTTAAAATGATCGACCTGCAATTCCACCTTGAAAATCCAATTACCATATAAAGGATACAAGATGTAAAGATGACAAATGACATGGCACACATTTGTTGTTTAGACTGTTGTGTCAGGTTAATTGAAAGCTGAAGGATCTTAGTGTTTACTAGTCTAAGTAACAGAATGTCTAAACACTGTGCTTGCCTTTATGGGTTTTTAAGCAGAACATATAGGTATAGAAACATATTAACATTACGTTTCACGATTCACTGACTGGAGAATAGGAGAATATACACATCAATATTACTACTTAAGTTAACTAACCCTAATCCCAACCCCTATTGGCACGGAGCCCGCCAGGGTTCAGGTGAGATATAAATCTGTAATCTGTATCAATGGTTTTGCTATCCATACCCACCCTATTAATGTTAGCTTCCCAGGGTTTCTTGTTAGACAAGCTCTGTGTCTCTCTATACCCCCATTTACTGCACGACTGATTGTCCATTTATAAAGAATCAAATAGGGTGAAGATGGTTTTAGTTTACAATTACTCTGGAAGGTGACCAGATTAAAAAAAACTAAATACCATGCCTACGTGTATGTAATCTCCATCACAGTCCCCATTTTCCCCATAATCCTCGTTTTGATAGTGCCAATTTGTGTAATGTGAGTTTTTTTTTTTTTTTAAAAACTGTTATAGAAGAACATACTGGATGCCACATGTGTACAATTACCCCTTTCTAATTAGTGGGGTCCGTTGTGTCAGCTACAGCCTTTACTAACATACACATAAGTATACAGTCTTACAGCACTTTTGTTTTCCTTTTGTATTTAATGGTTTTCCATTTAGGGGGCAGCATGGTGGTGCAGTGGTTAGCACTGTTGCCTCACACCTCTAGGGCCCGGGTTCGAGTCTCCACCTGGGTCACATGTGTGTGGAGTTTGCATGTTCTACCCATGTCATCGTGGGGTTTCCTCCGGGTACTCTGGTTTCCCCCACAGTCCAAAAACATGCTGAGGCTAATTGGAGTTGCTAAATTGCCCATAGGAGTGTATGCGTGAGTGAATAGTGTGTGAGTGTGCCCTGCGATGGGCTGGCCCGCCATCCTGGGTTGTTCCCTGTCTCGTGCCCATTGCTTCCGGGATAGGCTCCAGACCCCCCGCGATCCAGTAGGATAAGCGGTTTGGAAAGGCTGCCTAACGCCCTTAATTTGTTTGCAATTTCGCCAGGTAGGCTACCTTCTTTAAACTGCGTTTTGCTAGACTACACATTTCGAGATGTTTTATTGTAGTCTTGGTAAATATATATATATAGTTTAGCCTAACCCAGCCACTTAAGGGAGCAAGCCAGCTCAGGTAGGTGCCAGTCCCAAGCCCGGATTAATGGAGAGGGTTGGCGTCAAGAAATAAAGAGAAATAAAGACAACTAATACTCCTAGTTTGCGAGATCTGACTGCAATGGCAGCACTGCTACAAGGGTGTGGATAAATCTATACAAATATCACCTGCATGCACATTACTTCTTTTACAATAACCAACTCCTGATCCATACTGTTAGTCGTGAAAAAAAAAACTATCGTGTACATAGAGGCCCTGTGTAAAAAGATAACTGCCAAGGAAAAGATCAAAAACATTTATTTCAAGGATACAAAGTTTTTATGGTCATGTACAGTGTACAGTGCAATTCTTATTTGATTAACTTGAATGTCTCCACAGACTAGACGATTAAACAAATAAAGCAGTGCAACATTACAATAACTAATAACAAATAAACAAAGCTCACGAGTACTATTACAGTATTTATATCATTTATTTAAACTTAATTTTACCAGGTAAATTAACTACAAAGCAGTTACCACTGCTTTACCTGCTTCTCGGGAGAAATAGCAGATATACGTCATGTATGTGACTAAATTCTTAAGCCAATAAGGGCAAAGTTGTGTCGTAATGGAGGCGGATCCAGTTTGTGCAGCCGGTTAAAGACACTACGGGCATGTAAATGGAGAACGAAATTATAGTTATACCGAATCTCCTACACACAATACCAAGGTTACCAACTTTGGTCAGCTGACCGGAGTGAGACGTTCAATTCCCGTAAGATTTCTTTGCGCCAGCCTGAGAGTCTGAAAACACGTCACACCAGATGCATGAGAGATGGAAACCTGGGATATTCAGTCGAATCAGATCAAATATGATGCTAAGTTAGTACTAAGTTAAAATATGTTCCGGACTTGTAACATGCACCCATGATTTGGAACAGTCAGCAGGCTGTCTCTGGCCACGCCCCCTACACTCGGTCCGGCCCCTGGCTTTTCCTGAATTCTGATTCCTTTAGATAAACATTGACTTCATTGATATTGTTATTGATTTATCGACAGACCATCATACGTTTTAGACGTTATAATAACAACACTCTATTGATCCCCAAAGAGAGAAATTCTCTCCTTGCCTGCCCCCTCTTACTGTCCATGATACACAAGCACATATGTAGAAAAACGTCAGCTTGGAAGCCAAGGCTGGACTTAACCTACTCCTTAGGGTTCAACTGGAAACTGCCCCATGGCCGAGCGGTCTAAAGCCTCCTGCGCAGCGAAAATGGCCTTTCAAAGTAAGGGGTATTCTGTTCTCCGAAGTAAGGCGTGGGTTCGAATCCAACTTCCGACAAAAGTTCTTCAATCGCTACAGCAGAATTTGAGCCACTGATCGGCTTTAATTGCTTTGTTTTATTTTTGCGTTTCAGGCAAAACTACATAACACTTAAGAGGTGCAGGATGATCTGTCTTGCTCTCGCGAGGTTTTTGTACGACGTGACATGGTGACATAATGCAGCGGACGATAAAAATCTAACCACAATGCATTGCGTCAGGACCAGAATGTATTGCTTTAAGCCAGCGCTGTATGTGGGTACATGAAGTGGAAAGCACCCAATAACAAACATAACATTTAAAAAAAATCTACAAACTAGTGGGAATATAAAATAAAATAAATGTGTCTGGGCAAATTGGTAAGTTAAATTAAATCGTTTTAAGCAGTGTTAAGCAGTGTGTGGTTTTAAACACGAGTAGCATGTACCGTGTTGACGGCGCATGAACGTATCTTGGCAGCACATGTAAAACTTAGATTTGCAAGCGGGATGTGAAACAGCATTTAGGTGTTTAAAACAGCAATAGAGTGCGTGTTTGTTCACGCAGTTACAATGTTTAGTTGTTATTTCTGTGGAACATCAGTGCAAACCCTTAGGGAACATGTTTTACATGTCAAACTTCACCGTCATGAACCACGATGCGTGTTCAAGTGTGGCGCTACAGATTGCCACAATATGTTTCGTTCATATGGGGAATTTAAGGCTCATTTTTACCGTAAACATAACACAGATTCATATATTGATACTACAAATGCCCTTACGGTGTTTACGTGTAATATGTCTATGTGCCAGCGCCAATGTCGCGATGTCAGATCACTAACAGCTCACTTAAAGGAACATATAGCCGAAGGACGTGTTGTGACATGTCCGGTGACAGGATGCGACCATACGTTCACTGTGAGATCGTCGTTTACAGCCTACATGTCCAGGAAACACAGACAATGTTCTGTGGACAGTATAAGAGATCTTAATAAGGAGACAGTTTCTCAGTTTCTTGAAACTGAACCGTTAGTTACAGGCCCTACAGAGAGATTTAGTGAGACTGATGAAGGTGAAGTCCATCTTACAGAAAATTTCAGTGACCTTTTTCTTAGAAATATTTCTCTTTTCTACTTGAAATTACATGGGCAGTTTCTTCTGCCAGCATCAACTATACAAAATATTATTGAAGAGATGCTAAGCATACATGAACTAGGACAGACATATACTTTGAATAAATTAAGTGCATTCCTGAAAAGTGACTTAACTGAATTAACAGATGAGGTTATTGGTAGTATATGTGATGTTGTGAAGGAATCTGACCTTTTCACCATTAGTCATGAAGGACCAATGAGAACCAATTTTTCAAGAACTAGGGCTTTTAAACAGATGTTTAGATACACAGAACCTGTAAAGTTGTACTTAGGAAGGGATGAAACAAGGTCACAGAGGTTTGCCTACTATGTTCCATTGAAAGACACTTTGAGACATTTACTGGAGTCAGACTTATGGCAGAATTGTGCTGCACAGGGTACATACGTACCATACACTGATGTGCTTTGTGATGTCAGTGATGGTCAGGTATATAAAAACAATGAGTTCTTTTCTCAAAACCCATCATGTCTAAAACTAATTCTATATCAAGATTCTTTTGAGGCGGTGAACCCATTAGGTTCAGCAAAAAGCAGCACAAAGTAGTAGCTGTATATTTGTCTCTGGCTAATTTACCACCTCATCAAGTACAGACCACATGTCACTTGTAATGCTGTGTCAGGAAAAAGACTTCAAACACTTTGGCCATGACAAAGTTTTCTCAAGGCTCATTGCAGACTTAAAAGACCTGGAAGACAATGGAATAACGGTGGCAGAGGAAAAAGTTAAAGGGACTGTTTTGTGCATTGCAGGGGACAATTTGGGGTCTCATAATATCGGTGGATTTACAGAAAATTTTAGTTTTTCTGAATATTTCTGCAGGTATTGCCGGACAACCCGAACAGATTTTCAAACAGATCCAAATGCATTTTACAGTCTGAGGAACAACAAAACGTTGAAGGTATAATATCTGAGTTTTAATTCATTGAATTACTTCGATGTTTGTATGCCTGGCCTGCCACCTTGTTTAGGCCATGACATTTTTGAGGGTATCCTTTCCTATGATTTAGCCCTTTACCTGAAGTACTTCATCAAGCAAAAAAAGTGGTTCACTTATTCAATTCTGAATAGACGCATTAAGAAATTTAAGTACAGTGGCTCTGATGTGTTGAGTAAGCCATGTGCAGTAAACTCCAATGGAGTAAAGCTTTATGGTCAGGCTGTTCAGAACTGGAATTTTCTAAGACTTCTTCCTGTGATCATGTGTGACAAGGTGAAAGAGCCCACAGATGATGATTGGCAGTTGACCCTTCAGCTAAAAGACATTGTGGAGCTGATTTGTGCACAGAAAATTTTATTGCCAGAGGTTGCATACCTTGACGTTCTTATCCAAGAATATCTTGCTTGTAGATTTTCTTTCTTTCCAGGACATAGGTTAAAGCCTAAGCATCACTACTTGCGACACTACCCTGCACTGATTTTAAAGTTTGGTCCTTTGATCAGGTTGTGGACAATGCGATTTGAAAGTAAATAAGGCACCATGGCAACAACAGTCAGAACAGCATCCAGTTCACAGCTAGTTTTAAAAATTGCTTTAACGCAGAGTGATTACAGGAAATAGGTGTACTGCTTAATATTAATTAAATTATTAAAATGTGCTAATAATAGACATATTTGTCAGTCAGACATTGTGCTTTTTAAAGAGCAGAAGGGATACATTAAATTACGATTATATTGTCCTTACTGTATATATTTTTACATTTTTCCCCTCAATGATTGTCAAGTGATCACAATTCTTACTGTGCTTTACCCCTCACTTGATAGAGATGTACCAAAACTGAACATATAACTGGATTTCACTCAGAATAACCAGGCCTTCTTTTTGGACTCTTTATCCCTTTTTATTTTATCTTCGCTTTCCTCAAGCCAGGCATTTACAGGTGAAAAACCTTAAACCACAAAACACCAACTTTCACCAATCTATCTTATGAGCAAACACAAAATTTTACTTTAAATGCATATATATATATATATATATATATATATATATATATATATATATATATATATATACATACACACAAAATATACAATGAATGACCAATCTCAGCTTCAAATTTCCACACAATTATACATAACTTGTTCTGAATAAAATTCCTCCAAACATCAAAGTTTAAGATCAAACCACTGGGGAAACACATAAATGAGTTACTCAACGCAATAAATTGCAATGAAAAGCTAACCAATTAGACAATCGAACAATAGGTTTAACACTTCTGCCCATATGAATTATTAAAAGGAAAGTTCACCCTTAATACTTTTTTTTTTTCTTTTTAGCAATTTAATATTTAACTTTTAGATAAACTAAAAATAGAACCCCCCCTTTTAAACCGCATTAATGCAAACATCTGAATCAATAAAACAGCATTCCACATATTGTCATTAAGACACTTACAGCACACCATTTATTCCTAATACAGTCAAATACCACAACTCATATAATGTTACAAGCCAGCACCAGCGCCTCAATGCCTCATTAGCGCACCCCATTAAGAAATAAACCCCACTCGCAACAGGTAGTGCTTGCTACAAATAACATTTGCAACAAAGTCCAACACGCATGGTTCATGGTCTTACCGGCTGTCCGTTCAGAGTCTACTTTTCAGTACACAATCGCAGCACAGTTCCAGAAGCACTTGGTGTAGATTTGACCCTTTGCTTGTCGCGCTACCAATGCGTTTTGCCGACTTTATCCAAAATAAAGAGCAGGTGCGTCCGTTAATGCCTTCCCCTCGGGTGCACACAGGTGAGTAAACTTTGGTTCCGCATGACCACTTGCGTGAACGACGTAACCACTTGCTGGAATGACGTTCATCGCAACAATGATATAAATATTTTCCCCCCTGACATATAATCAGTGTAAGCACACAAACACATTGGCCGGTTATCCTATTCATTCAGTTCCACGGACAGTGACCTGTGTTACTGTGCTGTGACATCTGGTTCCTTCATTGGCTCTGTATATTTCTATAAATGACTAAATGGCTCTGTTGTAGAAATTTCCAGCCAGAGACTTGGTTCCTATATAACGAGAAGATTTTATTTTTACTCGGACTGAGAAGCTACAGAAAATCATCTCTGCATGTGATCTCCCCTTTACTGCTCAAGCAGAGCACACGCACATCAGCAAGTGTCAAGGCAGCAAGTGCATACAAACAACTTCTCAGGGCCTTCAGGAAGAGTCAGACTGCGGTGTCATTCAGAGATACCATTGTCTAAGACTTGCACTAAAACATTCTATGCACTTGGGCATATTTAAACAAAGTAGTATGGTACCTATGTCAGAATCCATCCCTGCCTTGTCCTGTTCACATGTCACTGGCCATCCTATTCTCTCCTCTGTCTTGTACCCCTTAGCCCATAGTGTGTTTGCCTGCTCATCGGGCCACCATGTGGCTTAACGGGCCAAGTGGTTGGCCACCGTGCCTGACTCCCCTTTTGATTGTGGGTTTTGAGGATATCAGTGGGTCTGTGTTTTCATGATTGTCCCCCAGGCCACCATGCAGCTCAGCCCTTGATTCCAACTACAGTAGCAATCAGGTGGTTCTCGGTCTACTAGGACTGTATAACAGGATTCTTCACCCATTCTATCTTTACTCCTTCAGCCGCATACATGAGTCAGACCTATAGGTTATTCAAATTCCGTCCTGCCAAATTTACTGGACAGGAAGTGGACACTGCAAATGAATGTGTGAATACGCCAATACCTACATCTTTACAAGTTACATTAAGGGGTTTGGTACAGTAAATGGCTGTGAGGTGGGATTTCTTCTTGATGTCTGTTTGTAGCCCGTCCACCAGCAGCTGCTGCTGTATTTATCACACCAAGCAGGGAAAGTATATTGCTAAATTTTCCTTAGTTCAATTACGCTTGATTAAGCTAATTAAGCCGGCTATGTTATTTACATTCAGAAGGATGCCGCCATATTGGGTTATACACAGATGCCACGATAGCTCACACTCACATTCCCTCTTCATTATTTTTCTAAACACACTCTATCCTGCCTTGTCACCTGCAACAAGATCTCACTCCCTGTAGCAATAAAAGTCTTTCTTATGATTGAGCAGATTTCTGCTTCTCTCCTAACCATGGGCATCCAAAGTAAGATGAAGCAAAATGTTAGGAAATTTGATAACACATGGTTACTCTTTTGGTAACAGTGACTTTGGTTTTATTTTGATAGATGTAAACTACATAATATGGTCTTAACCTTGTTTTCTGTCCTAAAAGCAAACTTTTATGTTACAGGAGAAAAGTGCACAGCTGCTTGGATCAACCCCAGCTAATCAGCGCATATGGGAATCTTTTCAAAATACCATGTGAGTCTTATGCAATTTACCCAATTAATATAAGCTCTTTAGATGACGCTTAAATAATCAATTCCCATCAACTTAGTGTCAAAACACAAACTCAGTGGCAAAAAAGTGAAGGGCAACAGACTAAGTTGTGAAAATGAAATCTGCATGTGATGAAAGGGCATGTGACTGTATCGCGATGATTATAATCATCAGATCAAACGGACCACGGAGTTGGCGGTATGGTCACACTGCTGGTCCCATGTCAGTAGGGTATAGCACACCCCTGGGCCCGGATACTACTAGGATGTCACTGGTGTACCACTGTGCCGTCAGAGTGTGGTGTGTCACTCCACAGCATTGGCAGGATTGCTCCTCTCCCTGCAGCGCCACCATACGCACATGACGGTCATCTGTGGTACTGCAGAACTGAGATGTATCGCTGAACATGGTAGGACGCCAGTCGTCATCAGTCCATCAGTCCATGCCTCCCAGTGACTACACCACTCCAAACGCAACCGTTTCTGTGCTATTGTGAACGGCAGCCTATGCATGGGACGGTGAACCCGTAGTCCAGCTGATGCCAGTCATCGCGACACGATGATATAGGGTGTTGTAGAGAGTCCAGTAGCTGTGTCCATATATCAGGCGCAGGTGTCATGGGGATCTGTGATGCTTGGAGCACAATCCGACGATCCTTCCTTGGCGTGGTCTGTCTTGGATGACCAGAAACTTCACGACGTGTGTGGATGCCTCACGTGCCCATTGGTTTCAATATCAGGCCACTGTGATATCCGCATGGCCCACATGCAATTGCAGCACATGACCACCTGGCTTCATGTAAACCCGCAATGCAACCCTATCAAACTCCGTCAAGTGCCGTTAACACTGTCTAATGTGACTACGAGGCATCCTGTGTCTGGTGATTAAACATGCCAACTCCTTGCAATTTGAATCATTTACATATCCATCACTGGTCTGCACATGTACCAGATTACATCTTTAATCGGATAGTTACTTCTGGGTTCTCAACTTTTTTTTTCATAATACCCCTTAAGTGTATATGCCCTTCACTGATGAGAAATTCATCAACATCTAAGTCCTACATTCATGTACAATGCATATTAAATGAATATTTTGTCACTATTAGTTTTGATGTATCATTCTTTGAATGCACTCAATTGAATCATGGACAGTGGTTCCACATGGAAAAAAATGAATATTCCGAAAAGGAAAAATCCTTCTTCGGTTGATACATTCACTTTGTGTTCTGAGAATTTTTCCCTTGAGTGCCTTGTACAGTATGTCTAGTGTGTTTTTGGTGTGAATGTGGCCATAATCATACAAGGAAAAAACCACTGACTTGTAGTGAACATGTAAAACCGCAACATGCAGTGTCATACGTAACTGAAATAAGAAATGCTGGATTGCCTGAGTTGCATGCGTGCATGTTTTTTAATATGGGCAACATGGTTCCCTGAGATGCCTCAGTGTTGCTCACCGCCATCTCTAACACACAACCTCACAAACCATCTTAAAACTACTGAAAGAAATAATTGGCTACACTGCAGCTCCACTGTTTTGTTTGGCACCCCTGCATGTCCTGCATTGTGTGGGGAAAAAAGCTGAAGGCTGAGGAATGTTACATAACACAGCTAGAATGTAAAAACTCTCTCTGGTGTAATTCACTGCGTAAAACCAATGGTCCTAAGTGTGGTGTCTTCTTCATAACACTCCCTGATGTTTGTGTCCGTGACCATGAGATAGGGTGGCTGCTTTTCTTCCTTGCTTTCCTTGTATTCCTACGTTTCCTCCCCAGCCTTGGTTGGTAGGTCAGGCAGCATCACCTTGTTTTAATAGACCCAGGTGCAATTTATCTTGAAATTAGACTCAAGTGCAGAAAATGTTCTATCAGAAGTCTTTGACAATCTCTGAATTACACAGAAATCTGACTTCTTCTGAAGCTGTGAAATTGTTCATCTGTATTTGCTGCATTGGTACTTGTTGATGTGCGTGTGCCCTGCTTAAGGAGTAAAGGGGAGATGACATGCAGAGCTAGTTTTCTGTAGTTTATTTTCTTTGTCTGAATAATAATATTCTCTTCATATAGGAACCCAGTCTCTGGCTGGAAATTTCTACAATAGAGCCATTTAGTTATTTCTAGAAAAATATTTAGAGCCAATGACCTGATGTCATAGTAACACAGGTCACTGTCCGTGGTGCTGAATTCTCTACTTGATGGGCTGGTGCTGAATGAATAGGCCAGGTGTCTGTGTGCTTCCACTGACTGGCACCCAGACATATAATGACTTTTAACAATGAAGGGGGAAAAGTCCAGACAGGAAATTAGTCAACAGTAATTAGTAATCAAATATAGTTCTCATTTATCATTATGTAAATTTCAAAAACCTTTTCTGACTATTAATCTGCACGTTGCAATAATTTAATATTAACTAACTTGCTGTAACGTAAAGTGAAAAACAAGTTTTAAAACTAGCTGTGAAATTTTTGATGCTGTTGACCTGAATGTTGTTGCCAGAGCCTTAGGATACGTCTCTACACATAAGTGAGGGGATGGATGCACTATTCTATGGAGGCTTCTGAAGAGAATTATTATCCCAAATTTAAATTGAGAGAGATGATTAATTCCTTTTTAATGCAGTCTGCCTTAAGAGCCCCTGTTCTGCCGTTGATCTTTTGCATGGATGCTATCATGTATTAGTTTACTCTATGAAATTTAGTTTGAATTTTGATCACATGTCAAACTAAAGCATTTTGGACTGGATTCCTGAGTTCTTTTTAACGCTGTTAAGTTACATTTTTATTTCAGCATAATTACAAGTTCCCGCAGGGAAGAAATAAGTCAGTTACTTAATAAATGACTATAAAGTAGTTGCTGCAGTATATATTCCATAAATTTACTGAACTGGAGTTTTATGCATCCTTACAAAGTAATAACTGTATGTGTTCTTTAAGTATGAAAGAGTTTAGGACATTGTCACCTGCAGTGGACGGCCACGTGTCCCCATAATTATAACTTTAGATTATATTTCTGCATGACTGAGTATTCACTGAGTACCTGGTAGTGTTGGATGATATTTACGTCTCATATTTACCATTTATGTCAGTCTTCAAAGTGTGTGGATTATTAAGGTTGGTCTTGGTTGTTTTCTTCCCTGGAGAAACAGAAGTTTAATGCCATGATGCCACAGCAGCTCGCCGTTCCTGTCAGTACGGTGGAGGTAAGAGTTTGAAACATTCATCAGCCTGTCAGCTACGCATCTCGCCTGGACATGGGACTCAGCTTTTATTCTTCCATAATACCGCTTAAGTACCTCACTCTACTCAATCTCAGTACTGTTTAAGGGTAAATAACTTTTGTCACTGACTGCCAGAGATTATGGCAATTAAATGGAAAATATGAAGCAGACATATGAAATACAGTGGGCTGTTTGCAGTAAGTTGGGCTTAGGGTTAGTAATGGGGCTTTTTCCACTGACTTCTGCTTCTGTGCCCTTTCTTCACACTGCTGTTCAACTGTCCTCTTTATAGGAGGGAGGAGCAGCGCAAATGCAGCCGACAGATATAAAGCCATGTGCTGGCAGCAGACGCTTCGCACCCCTTAATAGCATATCTGTTGCTGGTAAGACTGTCTGTGCTGCCGGTCATCTCAGTAACCAGGTGAAACTCCCCAGGCAAGATCAGGACAATGTTGTGTTGAGTTTCAGTGAGTTTCCTGTGTGTAAAGCCAGTTTTGGGGTCAATGTGGAGCCTGGTCCAGTCATGAGCTGGGGAGACGTGACCAAGGCTGCACTGTTACTCTTGTGTGTCTTTTCATTCAAAACTCTTTTTTTTTTTATTTCCCCATAGTGTCCATCATCTTGAGCAGCACCGGCTGTCATTTAGCACAAAAGATGCCTGTTCAGTTTTCCATCTGAACAAGGGCCCTCTGGACCCAGGTGTGCACTACATGAGCACTTTGTTCCTGACTCCTTATCAGCGTTTACATTTACACTCTCAGCCAGTCTTTAATCTGCAAAGTTACGCTTGGTGAGATTTATACAGACACGAGTAAAGAGGATTTTTTCACTTTTCCCAAATTCCCTCTAAGTCTGTATTTTCACCTCTTGAATGCTGGGATTTGTAGGCCCAGCTCTTCACCATGTATAACAACATCACCCTCAACGCTAGAGAAACCAAGGAGCTGATCCTGGACTTTCGCAAACGGATGACTCCCCAAAGTCCTATCTACATCGCAGAGGATGCTGTAGAGGCTTCAACAGCTTCCAGTTCCTCGGGCACACAGCTTCTGGTGGTCAAAGGCATCGTCTTCAGGTGCTGCCTCAGAAAAGCAAGCAGCACCTTGAGAGACTCTAGCCACCCAGCACTGTCACTTTTCACCTTCCATCCATCCATCTGCACAAGCATTTCCAGATTTAGAGACAAGTTTCCTCCCCATTGCTGTTAACCAGCCAGTGACGCTGACATTTCCTCACACTGCCACTGTTACCTCATTCTGTACTGTTACTGTGTCTGTCTATGCTGGTGCCATTACTTTAATTTTATTTATATAGTATTATCACTGGTTATACTGTTGAGGTGCAACTACAGACAATTTTTCTTTGAATTAATCTAGCGACTATTTTCCCAAGCTGTTGATTCATCAAAACTATTATTTTTCCTCCAGAAAATCAGATTGACCGTTTAAGTTAATATTATTTTAAGAACAACACAAACTACGTCATTGCGGGGTTTTAGATAATGGACACTATACAGATATTTTTTTCGCCCACCATTCAATAAGCAGATAAGTAACTTGTCTAAAATATTTAGATTTGTATTGTGATCCCCAAAAGTTAGTAATCTGTATAAAATCAGTGTATCTTTGTTTTTTAAATTTGATTCTGTAAATCAATGTACACTGAACAAAAATATAAACGCAACACTTTTGTTTTTGCTCCCATTTTTCATGAGATGGACTTAAAGATCTACAATTCATTCCAGATACACAATATTACCATTTCTCTCAAACATTTCTCACAAATCAGTCTAAATGTGTGATAGTGAGCACTTCTGCTTTGCTGAGATAATCCATCCCACCTCACAGGTGTGCCACATCAAGATGCTGATCTGACATCATGGGTAGTGCACAGGTGTACCTTATACTGCCCACAATAAAAGGCCACCCTGGAATGTGCAGTTTTGTCTCACAGCAAAATGCCACAGATGCCACAAGCATTGAGGGAGCGTGCAATTGGCATGCTGACAGCAGGAATGTCAACCAGATCTGTTGCTCGTGCATTGAATGTTCATTTCTCAACCATAAGCCGTCTCCAAAGGCGTTTCAGAGAATATGGCAGTACATCCAACCGGCCTCACAACCGCAGACCACGTGTAACCACACCAGCCCAGGACCTCCACATCCAGCAGGTTCACCTCCAAGATCGTCTGAGACCAGCCACTCAGACAGATAATGCACGGCCCCATGTTGCAAGGATCTGTACACAGTTCTTGGAAGCTGAAAATGTCCCAGTTCTTGCATGGCCAGCATACTCACCGGACATGTCACCCGTTGAGCATGTTTGGGATGTGCTTGACCGGCGTATACGACAGCGTGTACCAGTTCCCACTAATATCCAACAACTTCGCACAGCCATTGAAGAGGAGTGGACCAACATTCCACAGGCCACAATTGACAATCTGATAAACTCTATGCGAAGAAGATGTGTTGCATTGCATGAGGCAAATGGTGGTCACACCAGATACTGACCGGTTCTGAGTCCCCAGACCCCCAATAAAGCAAAAAACTGCACATTCCAGGGTGGCCTTTTATTGTGGGCAGTATAAGGTACACCTGTGCACTACCCATGATGTCAGATCAGCATCTTGATGTGGCACACCTGTGAGGTGGGATGGATTATCTCAGCAAAGCAGAAGTGCTCACTATCACACATTTAGACTGATTTGTGAGAAATGTTTGAGAGAAATGGTAATATTGTGTATCTGGAATGAATTGTAGGTCTTTAAGTCCATCTCATGAAAAATGGGAGCAGAAACAAGAGTGTTGCGTTTATATTTTTGTTCAGTATAGAATAAGCCCAGATTTTAACCTAAAAATTTTCCTCAAATGTTTATAAGTACAACCTCTAAAGATAGGCCTACACCCGTTTTGGCATTGTCTCCGGATCCCATGACAAATAATGCCTTCAGTACATCCTCCTCAACCCACACTGAAAGCAGAAGTGCTATGGGCTTTGCAAACGGTTTGCCGACATCACTCCTATACGTCCAATGATGACATTCACACCGTCTCCAGGGTGATGTTCCCTGACTCGCAGGGTCACTTGTGGTAAAGATAAAACCGCTTTTCTTGCGCGATTTGGACTCGCTCCATATATTAAAAGGGAGGTCATGTTTGACGTAAGTATGAACAGGACCATCAAAAGAAAACAACTGGATGTGCATGTCAGGTATTGGGTGAATTATGAGAATGGCTCTCGAGTGCAGTCCTGGTTCTGGGATCACAGTACATGAGCCACTCCACCGCTGAAGACTTACTGGAGAAGTTTAAGGTAAGCCATTCAATAACATTTAAACTCATTAACGAACCCATGATTTTTAAATATCCATGGTTTATCTTTACATGTGTTTAAATGGGAGAACCATATTTATTGGTAAGCATATTTTAAAGATTTTATTGCTGCTTCATGGCTTTTGCTGCAAAAAAAATAGTTCATTGAGGAAATAGAATGTTTAAGTGTTGTGTAGCAACATGTACAGCTGTTGTACAGGCAAAAACTCTGGCTCAGTCCAAAGGAGGTGGATATAGGAATGGCTGTCATCAAGGTGGGACTTCTGTGAATTCACTGGTATCTTTACATACAAATGTATCAAACAATTGTGAAGTAAAAAATATGTGAATAACATGGAGTTTGAATGGAGTTTGAGCTGGTTTGATATGTACAGCTGAGGTAGTGTTAACCTTGGGCTGAGTGTGCAGAAAGATTCTGGAAATTTGACAAACCATCTTTTTGTCAGAGACAGTTAGGAGCCAAAGGCAGTGGAAGTGACCTTGGTGTCCTTCAGATTAAAAAAAATTGCCAGATTGTGCTCTCAAAAATGTGCAAAAAGGCCTTGGATAAATGCCCTCTGAAGTACTCGATTGTACATGAGATGACGTGCTTGGACCCAAACAAAATGCACACCAGCCAGATAACTGTCATGCCCCGGCTCGTCCGCTCCTCGTGTGTGCCACGCCCCCTAATTACCCCACGTGTGATTTCCTGATCCTGCCAGTCGTGTCTTGTTTCCTGCTGCCTTGTTCTGTGTATTTAAGTCCTGGTCTCCCCAGTTTGCTTTGTCTGTCATTAATGTCTGATGTTCGTAAGCGTGAGCTGTTTCCCGGTCCCTGTCCTCGTATTAAACTCCCGTTTGCCCCCGTATTCCTGCTTCCTGCTTGCCTGCTTGCCCGCACGATCGCCGCTTCACCCCGTACCCGATCGTGACAGAATGACAGACCACAAAAGGAAAGGCCCCCGGAGAAGGAGGAGAGGACCGGAGGAGACGATCCGCCTGGGAGCCTGTTCGCTCTCCCGGCTATGGATCACTTCGGAGGAGAATGAGAGGGAAGTACCCCCGCTCTACCTCCAGCCCGGAAGCTGACCACACACTACCCCCGATCCCGTGTGGAAGTACTGGCTCTCCAGTGAGGATGAGGACGAGGAGCCCTTCCTCTACCCTTACCCGGAGCCGATCCTTTCACCCGCCTGTTTCTCAGGACATCGCACCACCTCTCGCCGCCGCTGGGCGCCGAGAAGGAGGAGGAGACCGGCGATTGCCTGTCCCGAGGAGCTCCCTCCGTTAACGCCCACGGACACACAGCTCTCTCCCCCTGCAGTAACCCACCCCGGAGGCGCTGCCGCGCCTCACTTAGGGAAGCCGGTGAACTGCGCCTCCCAGTTCTTTGCCCTCCAGGGGTTGTTCTGGAGGATCTGGGGGGAACTGGTCCCTCCAGTAAGTCCGGAGGTAGGCGGGGCTAGCGGAGCGACTCCAGAGGAGCTTTGCAGCATTTACTCCGCTTCCGACCCCGAGGAGCTGGTGAGTATGGCAGAGGACGTGCGGCAGCTCTTACTGCTCCAGAGGGCTGCAGTCCCCGCTCCCGTGCAGCCGCCATTGCCGGCGGACCCCGCTCCCGTGCAGCCGCCATTGCCGGCGGACCCCGCTCCCGTGCAGCCGCCATTGCCGGCGGACCCCGCTCCCGTGCAGCCGCCATTGCCGGCGGACCCCGCTCCCCGTGCAGCCGCCGCCCGCCTGCGCAGCCGCCTTCGCTGCCCCCACTGCAGCCACCTGCAGCTCCAGGGCAGGCGCCCCCACTGCAGCCACCTGCAGCTTCAGGGCAGGCGCCCCCACTGCAGCCACCTGCAGCTCCAGGGCAGGCGCCCCCCACTGCAGCCACCTGCAGCTCCAGGGCAGGCGCCCCCACTGCAGCCACCTGCAGCTCCAGGGCAGGCGCCCCCACTGCAGCCAGCTCCTGTTCCTGACCGCGTTCCTGTTCCTGACCGCGTTCCAGTTCCTGACCGCGCTCCAGTTCCTGCAGAGGCGCCCCCTCTGCAGCCGCCTGCCTGCAGCTCCCGGGCAGGCGCCCCCTCTACAGCCGCCTGCTGCAGCTCCCGGGCAGGCGCCCCCTCTGCAGCCGCCTGCTGCAGCTCCCGGGCAGGCGCCCCCCTCTGCAGCCGCCTGCTGCAGCTCCCGGGCAGGCGCCCCCTCTGCAGCCAGCTCCTGTTCCTGACCGCGCTCCAGTTCCTGACCGCGCTCCAGTTCCTGCAGAGGCGCCCCCCTCTGCAGCCGCCTGCTGCAGCTCCCGGGCCGGCGCCCCCACTGCAGCCACCTCCAGTTCCTGACCGTGCTGCAGCTCCCGGGCAGGCGCCCCCACTGCAGCCACCTCCAGTTCCTGACCGCGCTCCAGTTCCTGACCGCGCTCCAGTTCCTGACCGCGCTCCAGTTCCTGACCGCGCTCCAGTTCCTGACCGCGCTCCAGTTCCTGACCGCGCTCCAGTTCCTGCAGAGGCGCCCCCTCTGCAGCCGCCTGCTGCAGCTCCAGGGCAGGCGCCCCCTCTGCAGCCGCCTGCTGCAGCTCCAGGGCAGGCGCCCCCACTGCAGCCGCCTGCTGCAGCTCCAGGGCAGGCGCCCCCTGACCGCGCTCCAAGTCCTGACCGCGCTCCAGCGGCTCCCGGGCCAGCTGACCGCGCTCCAGTCCCTGACCGCGCTCCAGTCCCTGACCGCGCTCCAGAGGCGCCCCCTCCGCCTGCAGCAGCTCCAGCTCCTGTCCCTTCTCCTCCAGTGACTTTGTCTCTCTCACCCCGGCGAATTCGACCCCGACCTGGGGTCTGTGTCCCGTAAAGGGAGGGGACACAGACGCAGGGCTGGGGTCCCGCCCGCCCTGCCCCCTGGCTCGCCCTGCCTCGCCTGCGCTGGGGCTCGGTTGGCGCCTGCGGGTCCCTCTCCGGTGCCCTCGTCGCCCTGCCTCGCTCCCCTCTCCGGGTCCTGGTCGGTCGCCTGCGGGGCCCCTACCTCCGGCCCTCCCCCGGACATCGCCGCCTGCTGCGGCTCCCCCCTCCTCCGTGCCTTCGCCCTGGCCCCTTCCAGCTCCCTCGTCCCCTTCCCTGGTGCTCCCTCCTGCTCCCTCCCTGGCCCCTCCGCGGGTCCCTCGCCCTGTCTCCTCTGCCCCTTCTCGGTCCCCTCCGGCTCCGGCCTCCCGGCCGCCTGCGGCCCCTCCGGCTGCCGCCCGTCGCCCGCTGGGGCTCCCACGGGCTCCCCTTTGTTCCCCCCGCCTTCTCTCCCTTCTCTCCTGCCCTGGTCCCTCCTTTGTTTGCTCCTCCTCCTGTCTTTCCTCCTTTCTCCATTCCTGGTTTCCCGTCGTTCCCTCCCGTCACTCCCCGCTCCTTGTGTTCCGCCTGTTCCCTCTGTTTCTCCCTTCCTGATCTGTCTGTCTGCCTTCCCATCCCTTTGTCAGCTCTTGTCGCACGTCTTGTCCCTGGCTTTGTTTTGTGCTTCGGTCCTGTTTCCCGTCGTGCGTTAATTCTGTTCTTGTTTTCCAGGTCCTGTTCTGCCTCGTCCCGTCCGTCGCCCCCTTCCTTGGCGCGCCCGGTGTAGCGCGCCTTTGGGGGGGGGTTCTGTCATGCCCGGCTCGTCCGCTCCTCGTGTGTGCCACGCCCCCTAATTACCCACGTGTGATTTCCTGATCCTGCCCAGTCGTGTCTTGTTTCCTGCTGCCTTGTTCTGTGTATTTAAGTCCTGGTCTCCCCAGTTTGCTTTGTCTGTCATTAATGTCTGATGTTCGTAAGCGTGAGCTGTTTCCCGGTCCCTGTCCTCGTATTAAACTCCCGTTTGCCCCGTATTCCTGCTTCCTGCTTGCCTGCTTGCCCGCACGATCGCCGCTTCACCCGTACCCGATCGTGACAATAACTGCCAGCAGAAAAGGAGAAATCTCATGCAGAAGTTTGCGCAGGAGAATCGGTTGGCAGGCAGGATATCTGCTGGTAAATCATAGGATAAGAATAGGATAGTTCAGAATATTATTTTTAAATTATGCTTTTCTTTTTTCACATCTAACTGAATCAGGGACGGATTACAAACCGGGTTAGCGGGGCCGCTGCCCAGGGGCCCTTGGGGTGCAGGGGGCCCGTGGGCCCCAAGCCCAAAACAATTTGCAACGCTTATCAGCAATGTAATTTCGTTTGTCTATTTTAGAGGGCCTACATTCTTTGATCCTCTGCCTACAAGGTCCCCTGACCCTATAGGGAGGGTGTTTGGCTGCCAAGGGCCCTTGACTTGTGGTGGTTGTGGTGGTGGTGCAGGTGGTGGTGGTGGGGGGGGGGGCCTCGCGAACGTTTTACCCAGGGGCCCACACAACCCATAATCCGTCCCTGAACTGAATAGTGTTAACACGTAGATTTTAGCAGTATTTAGAAGACCGACTCTTGGTGTTTGAAAAGAAGCATCAGCCCAGTTATATTTTCTTTGATGAGCCTAGAGATATCTCAAGATTAAATTAAAATGATTGCACATTTATGGTATCATAGGAAAATTGGGTTATAAATCACTTTCCTATTCTACATGTGATTCTGTGTATTGACATTGTTGATCTGCATCTAATCTACTGTAATTAATGTAATTACAGGTGATGCAATATCCCAGCAGTCTGATAATCACCTGCACAATGAGGCAAAAGGCTTGGATTTTATATCCTTCATTCCTTCAGCACCATCCAAAGTTGATGTCTTTTTACATCAAAAAGTTAGTGGGCCTTATCCTGACCTCTGGATGTTCTGCAAGAACTTGCTGCTGCTGTCCTATGGGCAAGCCGAAGTGGAACGAATAGAGGTGGAGACCTGCAACTTATCAGAGGAAACAGTTGTTGCACAGAGGCTTATATGCGACCATGTCAGAGTGTGTGGGGGAGCAACCAAAGCGCCTCTGACCAAAGGTGAAAGATGAGCGAAAAGCAAAAAAGAAAACTTGAGGAACTCAAGAGGAAGAGAGTCTCACTGGAAAGTGTATGTGAGAGTTTACAAAAGGATGCTGAGCACATGGCAGAGGAAGCAGAGAGTGCTGCTGGAACCAAAAGGGCAACATTACTTACCAAGTCCAATACTCTGAGCCGACGAGCGAAGGAGGAGAAAGAGCAGTTGGTGGTCTTAAATGCAGATACTGAAGAATAGGCTACTGAACTGTGACTCCTAACACATCAAGAGTGAATCGGTGGAAACAAAAATATTTAGGTTCTTTGCATTTTTGGAGTATTTTACTTTCTGTGCCTGTTTGTACATTGTTCACAGCCATAATACTTTATAATTACAAGGTAGTTTTATGTTAGAGCTCTTGCTCCAATAAATATGTGCCTTGTAATTAACTAAATTCTAGGCTATTCAGTTTTTTTTGCCCTCGTGATGGTCGTGGGTTGTGAAAAAAGCCTTCTTCTTAGGGGTACCGCTGGGGCCAGCCGGGCGTATGTCGTGGCTTCAGTGAGTACTTATGTTTGTCATGCTGCCTGTGTACTTTATAGCGGCACAACATATTTCTGCAAATTGCATGCGTCAAATTGTCTGTCTCTCTTAAAAAATATGAAGTGTCACCAAAATTTTAAACGGGGAATCAATCTCAATGAAAAATATTCGTCAAGTAACGTTCCTAAAATAATATAGACATACTAATAATTATATATTAATAAATCGGATGAACGATGCATCCCAAATTGTATCCGCTGCGCACTTCTTAATCAGGGCAATCGCATCGTGGAGGTTTCTGCAGACGCCCAAAAAGACTTACTTAAGAAAACTGTTGCATGATAATTTGTACCATTTTCAAGGGTGGGGGGCGTGCAGTAGATGCCCCCTTTATTTTTGTGCTTCTGCCGTTCAAACCGAGCAGCACTGAGTTTGTCATGGCACCTGACGCCAAATCTACTGCTTAGCTGCTACAGACAGAACTATCTTCAAATCACCACTAGGGGGTGTCAATGCTGCAGCTTCGTTCTATGGTTGATCTTTTTCAAAGACAGTTTTTTTTCTCTCTCTCCACATAATCAACTTAACTGATTAGCGTGCTTTCATAGTAATGGTTTTTAATCCGTGTTAATCTTCTGAACAATGACTAGTAAAGGTTCTATGAGGTTGTCCTACTTACTATGGATTTTAAGTTTTTTATCAAGGTGTTAAAACGTACCACAGTTGCCAGTCCTGTGTTTTATGTCTAGCAATTTGTACAGTTTCTTCAGTATAAACACATGCCATGATCTGTGAGAATCTCCTCCAGAACTCTGCATTTCCTCAAGATCTTTTTGTAATATTGCATCATGGCACTGCTCAGAACAACACAGATGGTGCATAACAACACAAGGGAGTACAAGACAACATGGTGCAGAAACAGTGCGATACAAAGCAGGACAAAACTGGATGATACGTGGTCAGTGGTGGATAAAGTGCAGTAACAGCTGTACAGTGCAGCTGCCGTGGAAATGACTGTTACAGGGGATGCAAAAGCTGCAGGTTTGAATTGTTTGGCGAATGAAGCTGTTCATGAATCTGCTAGTCAGTGTTTGTGGATGGTGGTCAGAGTCCTGGATTATAGACTGAACCTTGTTACTGTGGCAGTTAAAGTACAGCTGGTCAATGGAGGGCAGTTCAGTGCGAATGATGTTCTTAACAGACTTCGCAATGTACTGCCTTCCTGTCATGTGGCTCCACCATACCATAGTACTACTGTAAGAACTAGGGATGTAACGATACATTCAACTCACCATTTGATACGATTCACGATTCTGAGTTCAATTTTCTCATTTTTTGCAGAATGAGCTGCAGACAAATATATTCAAAAATATTCTTATATTTATCTTTCTGAACTGTTGACACTGTTGTGAACAGTGCAACTGAATTTGAATAAAATACTGTTGAAAAAAATCCCAAATCAAAATAAGTAAATAAAAAAAAATAAATCAAATAAATAAGCTAAGGTTTGCATGTGCAGCTTTTTAGCGTGCTTTGCCCTTTTAATAATCTTCACTCAGCTCACGGTGGTGCCAGTGGACCTGTTTGTGTATGTTATCAGTCTATTACAATGTTTGCATGCAGTTTATGTCTTGTCTGTGCTTTTCTCGCTGTTTCCTCCTCGTTTGTGATTACCGGAAAGCTAATATGCTGCCACACCGCCAATTGAAGATCGGGCAGTGCGTCCATCCATCCATTTTCTGAAACCACTTAATCCCAACTGGGATCGCGGGGGAGACCGGAGCCTATCCCGGGAACAAGGGGCGCAGACAGGAACCAAGCCCAGGCAGTCACCTACACACCGCAGGTCGCACACACTCACACAACTACAGGGCCAATTTAGACTCACCAGTCAACCTATCCTGCATGCTTTTGGACCGTGGGAGGAACCTGGAGTCCCCGGCGAAAACGGGGAGAGCATGCGAACTCCACACAGAAAGGGCCCTGGACCGAAGCCAGCACTAACCACTGTGCCGTCCTCAGTTTCAAATTCATTCATCATCTCGCGTTCGCTCAAAACCAAAAACTGACGTACGATGTCGACGTGATACGCAGTGACATCTGACGTCAAACTCACATTGTGAAATCAAATGTAATATTACACCAGTTTTTCTGTTAAAGTACTGTGAAGTACTCCTACAATAGTGATTCATTTTCCACATCAGCCGGTTTAAATCTTCATGCATTTGCACCGATTTTTAACTGATTTGTGATTCATCATTACATGCCAGGGCCAGCAGCTCTGCATGGCTCGACCCTCATAAACATTCTCCACACATGCTGTTCAGGCAGTGGCCACAGAAATTCCCCCAGTGAACTTTATGCTTTCTGTCGGAGAGTATGCTGTGTTCTGGCCTTAAACCCTGCATACTACTTTGCAGACTTTGATCCTCTTAACAACAATTGGCATTTCTGGTGGCTGAATATCCATCCATCCGTCATCCAACTGCATGCTTAAAAGCTGTGAATAATAGTAATAATTCTTAAAATTGCAACTATCTAGAATTTCAGCCTAGTTACTCAGCTAAATTACTATTTAAACCTAGAATAATTTCTATAAGGGGCGGCATGGTGGTGCAGTGGTTAGCACTGTCGCCTCACACCTCTGGGACCCGGGTTCGTGTCTCCGCCTGGGTCACATGTGTGTGGAGTTTGCATGTTCTCCCCATGTCGTTGTGGGGTTTCCTCTGGGTACTCCGGTTTCCCCCCACAGTCCAAAAACATGCTGGGGCTAATTGGAGTTGCTGAATTGCCCGTAGGTGTGTGTGTGTGAGTGGATGGTGTGTGAGTGTGCCCTGCGATGGGCTGGCCCCCCATCCTGGGTTGTTCCCTGCCTCGTGCCCATTGATTCTGGGATAGGCTCCGGACCCCCCGCGACCCAATAGGATAAGCGGTTTGGAAAATGGATGGATGGATAATTTCTATATGTGTGATAGAATCAAAAAATATTTTGTTTTACATATAAATCTTCACAAGGTGTATTACACATGGTATTCCCCAGACACCGCCACCCCAACAGATGCTTTGTTTGTTAAGACAATAGCTCAGAAAGTGGTTGATCGATCTTTTGCAGCTTTTACCAAGGTTTGTACAAGCCAAAATTAAATTTTGAAACGGATCCCTGCCACACCCTGCCCTCCTGAACCTCCCGTTTCCTCCCTAGTGTGGTATAACGTGCCATGCCTGTTCCGCGTTTGTTTTACCTCTCCTTCCTGCCCTTGTGTTACTCATTTCAGGTGCCTCTAGTTTGCTCCCTGCTTAGCCTTGTATAAATGTGCTTCTCAGTCCTGCCTTTAATGTTGCTGCTGCTGTTTGCCTGTGTGTTCTTCCCTGCTTATGATTCCCCCGTGATCCAGTTGTGATCCAGTTGTCTTCATATCATGTATTCAACTCTACTGCCTCAGTCCAGTATTATCTCTGACCATCATCTTATTGCGTTCAATATTTCCCTTGCTCAAAATATTAGCCCCCCGACTCGCCAAACGTACAATCACGTCAAATACAGCAAGTAACTTTATCGATAACCTCCCTGAGCTATCGTTTTCAACCAAACTAATGTCGAATTCTGCTGAACTTGATAGCATTACGGATTATTTAGCATCTATGCTTAATTCCACTAGAGAAAATTGCTCAGTTAAAAATAAAAAAGGTTGTACGAGGTTTACTTTGGGCCTCCGCCGATGCCACCCATTGTCTTACCATGTGAGCGTCTCAGGGACTATGCCCGGTGCCTAGGAACATAGTGTGTACGCCCCTCAGAGGGTAGACCGGTACCTGTCATCAGCGTGTGCGAACTCCAGAGGTGTAGTTTTGGTATCCACCTAACTTAACTTGGGCAGTCAAGTTTGGGACCCGGATAAATAAATGGAATTTAACCCAGAGGCTGCAAGATAGTATTTACCACCATAGTCCTAATAAGGATAGAAGTCCAATCTGGAAAGTTTATGAAGAAGTTAGCAAATCAGACAGTCATAAAGTAATCGAAACAACATTTATTAAAAATACTACAATATACAATTATTGACATGTGGACACATACTTGTAAATACATTTGGACAAATACAATATTAAACAATCACATTCCTCAGCTGAGAGTGAACAAAGTTCTGTGGAAAGTATCTGACTACAGATAGACTTTCACCCAGTTCTCTGCGGGAGCTCTGATTACAGAGTGACTCCCCGACTACTTCTGAAGCCCTTCCTTAAGTATCCAGACCAGGTGATGGCATGTTTCTGAAGACTGACTAATTTCGGTCAATGGTTAATTTTAGGGGCATTGCTGACCTTGGTTCTCAAGTCCCCAGCCAATCAGATCACTTTAGGGGGTGGTTGTAATTCCCTTGTTCTACCATGAGAGAATCTCTCTCAGTTTGGTGGGTTGAGCCGAAGTTTCTGTATTTCTCTTAGGAAAAGCTATACTGCCTTAAATCTGAGAGTATAATACTCCTCGTCTCATGCCTATTCAAACGAGACCAAACATGCGTGTATTTGTCCCTAACATCTATGTGTGCTGAGTTATCCTGTTTATAGTGGAAAAGGTGTCTGTGTCTGGAGGCTGACAGCTGTTGTTGCTGTGGATTGATTGTGGAACTCTGGTCACTCCGGGGGTGAAAGGTCTTGCTTTTTCTGTGCTGCTCCAGTTATTCCTATCCAGTCTCTCAGGAGCCGGCAGGCATTTGCCTTCCTTAAAAGGGGTGGTTTGACGAGTTGAGTCCAGTCTTGCCTGGGCCAGCGGAGCTCTGAAATAGACTGATGCAGGCTGATCAGAGTTGGGGCCTGCAGGACCTATAAGTTTTATGTCCTTACAGAATGTAAGTGGCATCATACTAAACTAGTGGTGTTCGAACTAGCATGGAAAGAGGCTATGGGTAGCTACAAAAAGGCTCTTAGTGCCGCCAAATCATCTAGTATCTATCAGAACTAATTGAAATAAACAAAAATAATCCTAGATTCCTATTTACTATGGTGTCCAAGCTGACTAATAACCAGACCACTGGTTATTTTCCAGTGACGACTTTATGAAACTTTTTGACCAAAAATATGCTCAATTAAACAGAACATTTTGAATATTGAATATTGGTTAACCAGTCAGAACTGATGTACTTAATTTTATCTTCAAATTCATCTACTTGTATGCTAGACCCTGTTCCATCAAAATTATTCAGCGATGCTCCCAGCATTGATTGAACCGCTACTAGCAATAGTTAAACTAAAACATATAATCATATTACCCCAATTTTATCTTCACTGCACTGGCTGCCAGTTAGATTTCGTGTTGACTACAAAACACTGCTCTTAACCTATAAAGCTGTAAATGGTCTTGCACCGCAGTATGTGAGTGACCTCATTTGCGTTCCGAATCATACACTTAGATGACGAGATGGAGGTATTCTATCCGTACCCAGAATAAAGAACATTACCTTTGGGGGAAGAGCATTTGCTCATAAAGCACCACAGCTATGGAATAAACTTCCTATTAGTGTTCGGAACTCAGACACAATCTCTGCTTTTAAGTCAAGGCTTAAGATGTACCTCTTTCGCCAGTCTTTTGGATAGTTAAATCTTCTTTTCTAAGGTGAATGGGAAATCTGGAGGTTCATAGTTATTTGAGATTGAAGGGGAAAGGGGGGATTGGTGCTGTCGTCCTGCCACTCTCGCCGATCACTTAAGCTGTGGATGGGAGGTGGCTTGACGCCAAAACCTCTGTAAACCCTCATGCCTGTGCTTCCTTCCAGGTCACTCTTTTAGGCAGGCTGTCATAGTTGCTTTAGTCCTGCCGGTTAGGTGTAGGGCAATAACTCTTCTCCATCTTCTCTTTTTCGAGCTGATACCGAGCCGACTACACCGTGTGAACCCGCACCTGGACTCCTGGATATAACTACATGAAACCAACTGGGACTTTATAACTATATGAACTCTAATGAATGTCAATGTAAATGCAGTTTCATGCTCCTTGGTCGCCCAGAGGAGGATGGGGTCCCCTTCTGAGTCTAGGTTCCACTCAAGGTTTCTTCCTGCTAGAGGGAGTTTCCTTGCCACTGTCGCCTCAGGCTTGCTTGGTGGGGTTCTGGCCGGTTAAATGTAAAGTGCTTTGTGACAATGCATGTCGTTAAAAGCGCTATATAAATAAAATTGAATTGAATTGAAGTGCTTCCTCAGATTCATTTTTAAATGTTCTCCAGCTAATTTCCACTATGGCCACGAGTTCTAGTATTTTAAATTAATATTGAAATGGTCATTTGGCTGAACAGCATCCCGACCTGTTAGAATCTTATATACCTGGATCATGTCCCCCCATAGTCTCCTTTGCTTGAGGCTAAACAGATTCAGCTCAGCGAACCTCTCCTCATAAGACATTCCTCTAAGTGCAGGAATCATTCTAGTCATCCTACGTTGCACCTTTTCCAAGGCAGCAATGTCCTTCTGAAGGTATGGTGACCAAACCTGCACACAGTATTCTAGGTGGGATCTTACCAAGGAATTATATAATCGTAGCATCACTTCTCTTGACTTACATCTCTAGGTGTGTGGAGTTTAATCCAACATCCTTTTGCCTTTTTTTAATGCTTCCCCACACTGGCAAGAGTGGGACATGGAAGTATCAACATACACACCGAGATCTTTCTCGTAATCAGCTACCTTTATTTCAGTGGAACCCATAAAATATCTGTACTTTACTATATTTACTATATTTCTGCTCCCTGCATGGATTACCTTATATTTATCTATGTTAAATTTCATCTGCCACGTATGAGCACAGTCGCTAATTAAATCCAGATCCTGTTGTAGCCTCTCTGGACATGAGACATGATCTAACATCAATCAGAAGATACCACACCAGCAGATAATGATTTCTGGAATAGTAAAGTTAAAGGTTGGCTAATAATACCCCTCATCTCTTTTAAAACTATAGATAAGATGCCATCAGGGCCTTGCGATTTATTTATTTTGAGCTTAGCTAGGCTTTGTACCACATCAGCCTCAGTTATACATATATTGGTCATAGACATCGTTGTATTTGTACTAAATGGTGGTAAGCTATTCTACTGTGAACAGCCATTGTAAAATAATCATTAAACTCATTTATATCAATTTCATTTTCAATTATAAGGCCCTTACTATCCTGCAAATGAGTGATTTTCAGCTTTTAGAGCTCTTTCGGAGTTAAAATATTGGAAGAAACTTTTAACGTCATCCTTATAACTGTTATTAACTAAACCTGTAGACGTAGATACTCCTGCTTTATTTTGAAATCATTAGTTAATTTCCATTTGTGGAAGAAAGCCCTTTTGCTCCTGACTTTATTCTTAATTTTCGTAGTAAACCACCTGTGACATCGCGTGCTGGACGAACAGGCAGGAAGCGAGGAATCAAGGATCCGGGAAACGGAGAGTCGGGAATGAGGGTTTATTGATGAAAACAGGTACCAACAGCGAGAGATTTCAATGACAGGACTGGGGAAACAGACTTGAATGTGGACTAAATACACAGGACTACTCAAACTGACAGAAAACAGCTGGTTACAATCGGGGCAGCACACATGGTTAATGAGGGGGCGTGGCACACACGAGGATCGTACAAGCAGGTCATGACACCAGCTTGGTTGCAGTTTCCTAGATTTAGTTTTTCTGGAAACGGGTATGAAGTTCTTTTGCACTTGCAACAATGTGCTTTTAAAAAATTCCCATGCCTCTTCCACAGTATTGCTATTTAACTCCATCCGATTTACAGTTTCTAGTTTCAGTCTCATACCATTGAATTACCCTTCCTAACATTGTATACTTTTGTTTTGGACTTGGTTGAAGACTCAGGCAGCAGGAGTTGCCCCAACGTTGGTATGTCCTTATCCATAAGGGGGAGTAAACGTTCTGGTTTCCCGACCTTATAGATGAAGGAGTTGGGGGATGTTGCCAGTGACCTGCCGGATTCCAGGCAGAACAGGCCTCGCTATGCCACAGCCCTTCAGAGACTGGGCCTTCCGTGCAGAACCTCTGCATCCAAATTAGACCAGTTGTTTAACAAAACCCTAAAATGGGGTTATTTTTGACATGGAACGGGACTTTGATTCAACAACCCATTACTTAGTTGCGGCAAGTACCCAATATCAAGTATAGCTGCAAAGAATCTGCCAGAGATTTTCAGAGAAGTTCCCCAGATGCATGGACTGGACTAAGGTGCGTCAGATTAAACAGGAGCCTGGTAAATTCTGTGAGCCCCACGCCAAGTGACTGATGGAAACATACTCCAGCTACAGTGAGATGGACCCTCCAGCGGACCGAGAGTGGGATTCCCTCTGGGAGCGACAACTCGTGCAGTTGCTGGTGGATGAGCTGCAAACAGACATCAAGAAGGACTTCCAACCTCACAATCATTTACCAAACCACTTCAGGTAACTTGTAAAGATGTAGGTATTGGAGTATTCACACATTCATTTGCAGTGTCCACCTCCTGTCCGGTAAATTTGGCAGGACAAAATTTGAATAACCTATAGGCCAGACTCATGAATGCGGCTGAACGAGTAAAGGTAGAACAGGTGGCCAATCCTGTTATACAGTCCTAGTAGATTGAGAACCACCTGATTGCAACTGTAGTTGGAATCAAGGGCTGAGCAGCATGGTGGCCTGGGGGACAATTATGAAAACACAGACCCACTGATATCCTTAAAACCCACAATCAAAAGAGGAGTCAGGATGGCCAGTGACATGTGCTGGCTAAATGGGGACAACAAAGAGAGAACAGAACAAGGCAGGGAGGGATTCTGACACAGGTGCCATGCTACTTTGTTTAAATATGCTGTAATGTTTTAGTGCAAGCCTTAGACAATGGAATCTCTGAATGACGCCGCAGTCTGGCTCTTTCTGAAGGTCCTATACTGTAACCGTCCTGAGAAGTTGTTTGCATGCACTTGCTGCCTTGACACTTGTTGATGTGCGTGTGCCCTGCTCGAGCAGTAAAGGGGAGATCACATGCAGAGCTGATTTTCTGTAGTTCCTTAGAATAAAAATAGAATATTCTCTTCAAATAGGAACACATGCTGCGTTTGATTATTTCACTCCAACTCGGACAAAAACGTCACGAAAAACATCACTTCCCATTAGAAACGCCTCTTTTATGACGTTAATGTCTGACAGAATCTTCTTGTCCGAGTTGCCCCTGTGACGTAATTTCAACATGGCGGCTTACACACTCAACATTAATTCTATTTTACAAATCCTTAAAAATGTTTATTTTGTTAAATTTATTATTATCCCATCCATCCATTTTCCAAACTGCTTATCCTACTGGGTCACGGGGGGTCCGGAGCCTATCCCGGAAGCAATGGGCACGAGGCTGGGAACAACCCAGGATGGGGGGCCAGCCCATCGCAGGGCACACTCACACACACCATGCACTCTCACATGCATTCCTACGGGCAATTTAGCAAGTCCAATTAGCCTCAGCATGTTTTTGGACTGTGGGGGGGAACCGGAGTACCCGGAGGAAACCCCACGACGACATGGGGAGAACATGCAAACTCCACACACATGTGACCCAGGTGGAGATTTGAACCTGGGTCCCAGAGGTGTGAGGCAACAGTGCTAACCAGTGCACGACCATACCGCCCATTTATTATTATTATTATTTATAATTATTAGTAATTATTAATGTAATTGCACGTGTTCGATTTAGAGAATACCATATTGTGACCGTAAACAGTATCCTAACATGCAATATCAGATTTTTACCAGACTTGTTAGTGTTTTTGGTTTGTTTGTAGTTTGTTTGCCTCTCGAAAAAAGAATATCGCTATGAATGTACTAAAATACTTTATAAAGCTTTTAATGTGGTTTGACTAGTTCCTGTTTCTTGTTTATTTGTCTGAAATAATAATCTTACTCCATAACTGCTAAAATATAAAGCAACAACACAGCAGCGTATTCATGGAGGCAGCCATGTTTGTTCCGAGTTGTGCTAGCTTGAACGGGAGATTGTTGGATGTGATGTCACCCAATTTGGAATTTCCAAGTTCCGAGAGAAAAACGAACGCACCACAAGACTCTGGCTGGAAATTTCTACAATAGAGCCATTTAGTTATTTCTAGAAAAATATTTAGAGCCAATGACCTGATGTCATTGTAACACAGGTCACTGTCCGTGGTGCTGAATTCTCTACTTGATGGGCTGGTGCTGAATGAATATGACAGCTGGCCAACATGTCTGTGTGCTTCCACTGACTGGCACCCAGACATATAATGACTTTTAACAATGAGGAGGGAAACGTCCAGACAGGAAATTAGTCAACAGTAATTAGTAATCACATATAGTTCGCATTTATCATGATGTAAAATTCAAAAACCTTTTTATATTATTAAGGGATAAATGTAATTGAGTTTTAATGTATCCTTTCCGCTCTTAAAATCGCAAATTATTTCTGACTATTAATCTGCACATTTTAATAATTTCATTAATATTACCTAATTGGTTTGTCTTTTTTATTAAATTTTAAAACTAGCTGTACAATTGTTGATGTTGTTGCTGTTCTGAATGTCATTGGCCTGTTGCCTTACGTCTGTCTAAACATGAGTGAGGGGATGGATGCACTATTCTATGGGGGCCTCTGTAGAGAATAAATGATCCTAATTTTATATTGAGAGAGATGGTTAATTCCTTTTTAATCCATACTGCGTTCAGAGCCCCTGTTCTGCCGTTGATCACTGCTGCATATCATCCCCAAACCAATGGCCTGGATGAGAAAACGAATGATGACATAAAATGGTAAGTCTGTTTTTGAGGTTGTTTTAGAACTGTGTGAGACAGGCTCTATTCTTTTAACATTACATCAGGAATTACTGATATTATTGACAATCAATCCCTTAATATACAGTATCTCACAAAAGTGAGTACACCCCACACATTTTTGTAAATATTTTATTATATCTTTTCAAGGGACAACGTTAAAGATATGAAACTCTGATAGAATGTAAAGTAATCAGTGTACAGCTTGTATAATGGTGTAAATTTGATGTCCCCTCAAAATAACTCAACACACAGCCATTAATGTCTGAACTGCTGGCAACAAAAGTGAGATTAAAAATGATTTGTGGCAAGATCGGATCATGTGTGTTGAAGAGTTTCTTATGACTGACAAGTAGTTATTTAAAAACATATCTTGAAACAGCAAATTACATTGTTCTTAATGCTTTTAGAAAATGACTCTTTATAATGATCTGTGAATAATAATAATTTGCTATGAATGTTTTTCCACTTCAGCTTTCCACAATTATTCTTCCCGATGAGAAAAGCTACGGCACGTTTTTTGATGAAAAAAATAAAGTAGTTGAGACAATAAGCAACAACAGCTGAAAACATCTCCTAGTCACAGGAAAAACAGAAGCAGGCATGTGGTAAACGAATACAAAAGAGGTACCAAAACACAGTTTATCATGTTGGAGATGAGGCGCTTCTGTTCAACATGAGGAAGCGGGGACGGAAAGGAGGAAGAACGGAACCGGATTTTACCGGACCTTATGTCATCCAGGCAATATGTGGCAAGCTGGTTACACTGTCTAATTCTGAAGGGGCAACTTTAAAGAACAAATACAATGTAAACCACATACAGAAGGAGCCAAACTGATGTCCCAAGTCAGGAATCACACAAGGTGCCAGAAGAGTATAAGACCAGTAAACCTCCCTCTAGCGCAGAGCTTCTGACAATCGAGAAGGATGCTGACAGTTGAAAAAAAACTCATGTCTGTGTGTTATGAAAGAATATCAATAAATGTTTCCGAAAGGGGATGACTCATTTGGTAATTATTTACGGCTTATGTTATGGCTGCCAATTTACAGTCTTTACTGAAGTCTGACTTCTTTTGAGTCACCTTTAATATAGATTGGACACTCTCTATGCAATGTGCAATACTTACATAGATGGTAAATGTTTACCTGCTTGCACAGATGGATGATTAGGTAATTAGTGTAAGTGTGTGTGTGCGTTCAATCGCATGTATGTCCAAGGTCCATAGTAAATAATATACACTGATCAAGAGATGCCCGAAAGTGGATAAAAGAGGACATTAGTGGGTGTATCACTTAGTGTAACGCGTGCAGGAAAATGAGCAGGACTGCAAGCCATATAATGACCCTTGTCTAGCTCTTAATACAGTATGCATACAGTGATGTATCTACAATGGACAGCTACTATGAGCAGATAGCACAGTACAGGTGCTTATAAGATCTGTATGCTATTTCCATCCATCCATCCATTGTCCAAACCGCTTATCCTACTGGGTCGTGGGGGGTCTGGAGCCTATCCCGGAAGCAATGGGCACGAGGCAGGGAACAACCCAGGATGGGGAGCCAGCCCATCACAGGGCACACTCACACACTATTCACTCATACATGCATACCTACGGGCAATTTAGTAACTCCAGTTAGCCTCAGCATATTCTCAGCATATTCTTGGACTGCGGGAGGAAACCCCACGACGACATGGGGAGAACATGCAAACTCCACACCCATGTGACCCAGGCAGAGACTCGAACCCGGGTCCCAGAGGTGTGAGGCAACAGTGCTAACCACTGCACCACCATGCCGCCCCCTGTATGCTATTTCATTCTATAAAAAGAAACTTACTGTACTGTACAATAAAGTATTTCACCACTGCTTCTTCCTCAGCTCCCACTGTTTGCTAGCACATGCATCTTTTGATTTCTTAGTGCAATCTGTGCTTTATTTTTTTTTTGTGAAATGTAAGTGCAGTATCTGTTTATTAAGTGCTGTGGTTTAATATGTACATTATTATTTCAGTACTGTGTATACTGTCCTTAATGTCTTGCCTCTCTCGTATAACTTGAGATACGCCCAAATTGACTTGCAACAAGTGGTCCTGGTTCCAAATGCGGAAGGCGATGGATACCTGTATTTTATATGCTGTAGTGTGCTGGGTGTCAGACATTGCAATGCACCTTGCTTTGATCTTGACCTGTTAGATCAGAGGGAGGTAATCTTATCCAGAAAGGGCCACTGTGTATGATGGTTTTCACTGCAACTCTCTTAACAGCGAACCTAACAGTTATCCCAATACCTTGATCTTGCTAGCATATTTAAATGTGTACCTATTCAGGAATAGAGTGGTGAAGGCATTCAGAGGAGGACTGATGATTATCAGAGGGAACAAAGGGGCTGGGTACTTGTCAGTATCCAGTAGAACCACCAGACTCCTACACTGAATGGTTCTGGATGTGGCACAGACGTTAATCCCTCTGTATTAGGGGATCCGTCTCCAGTTTGTACTCTTCTAGTTAATAGGTAGATTATCAGGCAGTTTTTCACCCTAGTCCAGTACTCATTGACAGCCTAATACACCGTGTTTCAGTTTGTCTTGATAGTCAATACATGTCACAGGATGTACATTACTCTGATGGGCAGGCCCTCTTACATATGATGGAAATTGCAATACCTACTTTTGGCCACGAGATGGCAGCAAGAAAATAGAAAAATTATTTTCCCACGGTCTACTAGCAGCTTTTAGATGTTAATTCTTCATAAAAATAATTTGACTTGATCCAATGTATTTTTAATACAAACAATTACCACACAAAGCTGCTAGTTTCCTCCGGTTTCCCCCCACAGTCCAAAAACATGCTGAGGCTAATTGGAGTAGCTAAATTGCCCGTAGGTGTGCATGTGTGAGTGAATGGTGTGTGAGTGTGAGCTGTGATGGGCTGGCCCCCCATCCTGGGTTCTTCCCTGCCTCGTGCCCATTGATTCCGGGATAGACTCCGGACCCCCTGTGACCCAGTAGGATAAGCGGTTTGGACAATGGATGGATGGAAATAGCATACAGATTAAGCACCTGTACTGTGCTATCTGCTTATAGTAGCTGTCCATTGTAGATACATCACTGTATGCATACTGTATTAAGAGCTAGATAAGGACAGTGGGTCATTATATGGCTTGCAGTCCTGCTCATTTTCCTGCACCCGTTACACTAAGTGATACACCCACTAATGTCCTCTTTCATCCACTTTCAGGCATCTCTTGATCAGTGTATATTACTTACTATGGACCTTGGACATACATGCGATTGGACACACACACACACACACACACACTTACACTAATTACCTAATCAACCATCTGTGCAAGCAAGTAAACATGTACCATCTATATAAGTATTGTACATAGCATAGAGAGTGTCCAATCTATATTAAAGGTGACTCGAAAGAAGTCAGACTTTAGTAAAGACTGTAAATTTCTCAGCCATAACATAAGCCGTAAATAATTACCAAATGAGTCATCCCCTTTCGGAAACATTTATTGATATTCTTTCATAACACACAGACATGAGTTTTTTTTCAACTGTCAGCATCCGATCCAAACGGGATTCCCATTTCCTTTCTGTGGGATCCAACAGAACACGGGCTGACCATCAGTCAACATGTCTTCAACCGTGCAGGACAGGACCCAGTCCAGGCCAAACCTCACGGTGCTGGTGTTAATAAAAAAAATGTAAGGAACATGCAGCTGCAGCTCACACACAAACACAGTCCACAGCATCCAGAAAAAGGTCAGGCCTTTTTCTTCTTTAGCTGACTCCGCCCAGACCTCGCCCCCTTTCTGGGCGCCTCGCACTATGCCTTTGAACTGGCCCTGCAGCTTGGCCCGTTTCCTGTTTCCCAATGCAAGTCATAAGATTCACCCGTAAATGATATTTTGAATCGGAACGATATTTATTACTATTGTTTAGATTAAATATATAACGGTTTAATGATTGAATATAACTTGATATTGTTGTTTGTGTTGTTTAGTTTGAGGTTCTAGTTTCTGTCTTTATCCGCTTTCGTTTCAGTAGGCAGCTGGTTCATCCCAGGCTCAGGGTCTCTCTGCTCTTCATCAAACCCACACCCCCAGTTTGGGAGCACCCTCTCCCTCTCCTCCCCCCACGGCTGTGACTGTTACTCCTCCTTGAGGAGTAACTGCTCCGCCCCCTATCCCAGCCCCTATACCCACAGGAGTGCATCACCCAGTGAGCCGCCGCCCTGCCTGTCCCCTCACACAAGCACACACTGAAATCATGGTCCTAAGCTCTCTGTGTGGGTCACCACGATAGTACAGCACACCGACGATTACCCTCTGACTGAATCAGAATCAGCTTTATTTGGCCAAGTATGTTCACACATATTGGGAATAGTTAGACATTTAATCAAAATAATTAAGACAAGACATAAACATACAGTTCTGTTGATATGCGACGCATATAACCTCTGCATTCACAGCACTGCTTCAGTTATCGAAGAGCAAATTTCGAAAACTCACTCAGTCCGATAACCTAAAGTAATAAGTCATAATCCTCTTCATACGTTGCAGTAATGGGAATGAAATCTCACTCAGTGTTTATGTAATGGAGCAATGGAATTTCGTGAAATTTCCAAAAGTCCACAGAAATATTTAGAAAAACATTCCTGCAGACTGAGTTTTTGATATTTGCTTTTCAATTAACACAATTTTCTTCAGTCTGAGGTTTAACAGAATTCAGCCATATGCTGTTCAAAAAAAACTACACAGAACAAAAACAGAATGGACTTTACATCTGTCTGAAAGGAAAGTTGACACAGGCTGCAGCAGTGAACAAATCAATCAATGTATTAAAGTTAGGCATTAAGTAACTGGAGGCAGTATATACATAACATGATAACATGCCTTTTCTGTATTGACCATATTAAGGACGCTGTAACACTGCCCACCACATACCTGCTTCATTTATTGTTTTATACTTGCAGCTGCTTATTCAGACAGCTCGTCTACCTGTCTGTCCATGTTGCCCTCCCATGACAACTGGTCCAGCCTACAGGTGCCGTCCCATTCCGGCATGTTACCCATGAGTCATAGCGGCACCTCCGGGAGCAGCTCCAGGTGAGCCCGTGCCTCCCCTCCCCCACCTGTCCCCATGCTGAGTCTCGGGCCCCCGTCTTCCCTCTTGTTCTCGCCTATACCCACATCCTGGCCTGTGTCTGCATCGTCTCACCTCGTTAACAGGACTTTCGCCTTCTTCTGTCCTGATCCATTCAGGCCCATCATTCTGGGACATGCTTTGATTTATTTCGCCATAGTTACTCTTTGTTTTCCTTTGTACTTTGCACTCTACAAGTAAAATGAATAAAAAATAGGCATTATTTTGATATTGTTTTAGTACAGTGACACTAGTATATTTGTTGTTGTTTCCAGGCAACACTGCATGCTGATTTAACGTCTTTCCTTAATCTCCACCCCATTGCTCACACACAGCCAGTATCCCAGTTTGTGGTCAATGAGCTCCTCCTCACTCACCCCAGTCTCCTAGTCCAGTGGAATGTCCAACAGCTTGGGCTCTCAGTTCCTGCGTGTCATGCCCGGCTCGTCCGCTCCTCCTGTGTGCCACGCCCCCTGATTACCCACGTGTTTTCTCCCGATTTGTACCCAGCTGTATCTAGTTAATTTGCTCAGTCCTGTGTATTTCAGTCCGTGTCTTACCTGAGTCCAGTGTCTGTCATTGATGTTTGTATGCGTGAGATGTTTCCCCGTCCGCGCTTCCTAATTAAACTCCCGTTTTTGCCTGTCCGCTTGCTCCTTGCACGCCTTGCCCGCACGATCGCCTGCCTGCTTGTACCCGATCGTGACACTGCGCAGCTCTACAACTCATTACCCAGGGCTCTCGCACCCGGCCACAGTGCCCCTCTCAGGCTCCCCGCTGTATGACAGCACTGCCCCATCGGAAGTTCATGAAGCCTCACAGTACGACGCCTCTCCCCACGCGCGCTTAGCCACCACCGGGACTCCCATCACTCCTCCTTCCCTGTAGGGCGGCGCACTTCCATTATTATTACAGTTTCTACTGTCACTCTGTTGCTTTTCCTGGTGCTGGACTTTTGACAGATAAATACATTATTTGTTGCATTCAGTGACAAAAGATTGGTCTGTTTAACACCCTCAGTCTCCACCCTATGAGCCCCTTGTTGGCGGCAGAATCAGGAAGATGTCGGAGAAAGCAGAGGTAAAGTGAATAGTCACCTCGACAATAATGTGAAAACCGCTAATGGTGATCATGCCTGTGTGGGTGAAATGGATCACCACAGTATAAGCGGATGATGATTATAGACGATTTTTCCCTTTTTCTTTATGTCTGTTTACCATCTAATAGGCATTTTTTTTCTTTGGGATGCGTCTAGGTCAGATACGACCAAAATATTTTTCTCATTTCAGAAGTGAAAAAAAATATTGCTCTCAGATTCTGTTCAGTTGTAGTTTTTTAAAATAACCTTGATTTGTGTTTGTTTAAAATGCCATTACCTGTTGCTTACTGGGCCGCTGAAAATGTCTGGCCCAGCTAAATTTCTTGGTTTAAAAATCTGGCCCAACTACTTTCCAGACCTGGACTAGCCCTACTGAATCATACACTAATGTTATTCTGTTATGTGGGCTGTTGTGATAGGGAGATTTGCTGGATGCTGCACGACGGGTGGTGTCCCTGCTGCAGAATGCCCTGTCTGAAGCAGCACCTAGAGACAGTGAGGGTTGTTGTTATCACCTTAATATTGTATATACGCAATCTGTTATTTCTTAACTAATATAATTGTAAGGTATTCTTCTAATATATTGTGCACAGCCAACAAAAAAGAGAAAAATGCAAAACCAAAGGAAGGCTTTCTTTTCTCTTAAAAGTCTTTTTTCTAAACCAACTGAGAGTCAGTTAGAGGGGTGTTCATTATCAGTATTGTTGCTGGCATTTCTGAAAATGTGCCAATTTTAGTCAAGTGGCTACTTTTCAAATGCAGTCCCTGGCCAAGATGAAGAAAGTTCATGAAGACTACATGATAATATTAAGCACTGACATAACAAACAACATTTTTTACATGCAAAATATACAGGAAATATACACTGCAACAGGCTAGGATAGACAAATAACCAAATACACTTGCAAGCCTGACCACTTTAGACCCCAGATTAGAAAATTGGTGAATGAGCATATATTTTTTCCAAGTTTTGTTTTGCTTTCAAGTTCTCACAAATAAAAAAAAAAAAAAGATTTTCCCACTATAGCCAGATCCAGTTTCTGTGGGGGGCGGGGGGGGGGGGTGACAATTTGTAGTAATAACTATTTCCTGCTGAAAACCACTGGTAAACTATCCACATGTCTCTGAATATCTGTGAGTCCCGAGACCTCCATGACAGATAGATATAAGTTGCTAGTGTTGATCGGCAGGAAATCTTCTCCAAAGCCCCACCACCACCTCACACCAATCCACCCAGGGTTTACTCCAAATAAATTTGCTGGTAATACAAACCGGATCAACTTGTGGTTTGTGTCCACGTGTACTAGAGACAAAGGCCCTGGTACATTCTGCGTACAACACAGCCAAGACTTGACAACCTTTATATGATGCGCATGGAATCAACCCTATGCATGGAGGCTGCAACTCTTCTCCACCGAACCCTGTAGCCCATTGACTGCAGCCTGCATTGACTATCCTGTAGCCTGCATTTGGTAGATCATTCTTGACAGAAGAAACCAAATTGTCAAGTTCCCTAACACAGAGCTCATACTCTTTTATTCTTCTTAAGATTGTTCTTCTTGAAACACCCATCAGTGTGGCTATGCAAGGCACAGGAAGTTGAGTATGGAGCATTTCTTTCAAACATTGTTCTTCAATCAAAATCTTGGGTCGTCTATTGGTGGCAGCGACTTCCTGTGTGACACATGGGGCTGGACGTTCCAGATGTGCCCTCACAAGGTCAAAGAGCTCTTGCAAAGCCAGGGTGATAGCAGGAGGTACTTCAATGTGATTAGACAGGGCCTGCAGAAGATACAGCTCCTGATGACAAAGGAACTCCAGGTAATCCAAATTTAGTGGAGTCGCGCTGAATCCTATTTCTATTTTATGCAGAAGACTTTCGAGAAGGTGGTATCTGAGCTGTTCACAGAACAAATTATAGTTAATGAGGTGTCAAGATCTTGTCTCTGATCCACACACTAGGCCTACCATTCAAAAGTTTTAATTATGAAAATGAAATGTTTTTGTTTTGTGAGGTGCTTGTTCATGTATGATGATGTAGTGGCTGCTCTGTTTGACCGTGGTAAACCTTTTCACAAACAATATAAGTGAAGAAGTATGACATTAGATCTAAGGACCAGAGTATAATAAAGTTAAATAAAATCCATCAAAAACACTTACTCAGTGGAGATTCCAATGTAGTAGGCAGACAACTTTATGGCTTTAATAATGAGTGTATTTAGCAGCTACAAGGACAAAAGATATTATAAACCTCTCCATTTTAATGCTAATTTAATAAACATTAACAGATAGCACTTAAGGTGGTTTCGCCTATAGTCTGCTAACACTAACCCGAGAACTAATATCTGAGGAGCGTTCTTCCCAGGATTTGAATTTATTAAATTGGTTTTGTGATGTTGTATTAAGAAATTTTATTCACAATGCAATTTACCGTACATTGGCCCATTCTTTTATATACGGTAAGACGAAGCGGGAAATTCGAGCGAGCGAGTGCTGTGCAGACGCGAGCGCGTAGAGGGGATGGGTTTTCAGCACTCGAGCACACGCACGCGCGTGGTTCGACTTTTGGCCCTAATTTAACGGCGAGCGAGTGAGTGAGTGCTGTGCAATCGCGAGCGCGTAGAGAGCATGGATTTTCTGTTTTTATGCGCACGACTTTTGGCACTAATTTAACGCCATAGAAATGTGTGTTTAAAAGGGGAGGAGATCGGGTTGCAGCGCTGGTGTGAGCGGTTTCTCCGGGCAGTTCGCTCGAGGCTAACGTGGCTTTGGGAACGTGGTGCACCCGTCACCCATGCCAGGGAAGAAATCAAAACCGAAATGCTAGGAATATGGACTTCATCTTACGTCAAGCGTTTTCCCCTCCATTGACGCCCATAAAGAAAAGGCTTAAAGTCCATATTCCTAGCATTTCGGTTTTGATTTCTTGTCAGGTAAGTCTTTATGGCCAGATACATTCGCGAGAAATTTGGTGATTTGTGGTGACTGTTTTAATACATTAAGTTGCGTTACGCATTTTCACATTAAGCGTTTTAGAATGTCCCGTGGCAGGTATCCCCTTCTATTGCCCTAGGGAGGGTTGTAACCCTCGTCTGTATATTAATAAAGAATAATCCTTCTATTCCTGTCTCATGTATCTGGACCTCCCCAGCAATTTAACGAAATTTGGTGGCAGCGGTTACAAGTGAACCCGTTTAAGTTTAGCGCTCATACTTCCGTCCATATGTTTAAGACCCACCTTGGCTGACTTAGCTGACATGTCCTGATTTCATAATCTTCAAATTTGTAATCTTTTCTCCTTCATCTAACTCCATGTTTTTAACTTCTTGTCATTTTCTTGCCGTTTGACTCATAGAAAATTATCAGACTTAAATGACACGTCAGCCTGTGCAGACAGCGATTTCAATGTTTTAATAAATTGGCCAGCAGGTGGGGGCAGTGCTCAATTTCATTAATGCCATTCAGAAAACTTTCAGGCTTTATGTCTTAATGAACAGCCTAGAAAAGGACAAAGCATTATATTACTGATGCATACAGCAGATCCCCAACTCAGGCTGTGTTGCATATTCTTAACAGTGCTACAGTATGTTCACACAGCCAGTACAAACAAACTTGCAAGATCTAGACCAGGGGTCACCAACCTTTTTAAAACGGAGAGCTACTTCACGGGTACTGAGCCATACGAAGTTTGATATCAGTTTTAAACGCCCTCCTAAACATGTCTAAACTTCATGCATGATAAACATGTTTTAAATGCTTTTTTATATTCAATTTCAAATCTATATAAATGCAAATGTGATAGATTAGAAACAGGACAAAATAAAATTTTAGATGATGTTCGCTGGTGAGTTGTGCTATTTTATAGAACAGGTCCACGGGCAACTCATGTGGTCATTGGGGGCATCCTTGGGGCACCATGTTGGTGACCCCTTATCTAGACCTACCACATCAGGTAGGAAGGTGCCTATTTCTACCAACTATTCAGACCATCAGACCCAAACCATACATTCAGTCATGCACAGGCACTCCACCAGAGGGCTCTACATTCTGTCCTACATCTGCTCACCTGTTAGACCCACACTCAGTCTCCATCCTGATTTCTACCTACTACTCGGACTATCTCACCAAAACCAGTCCTGTGGCCTGTTCTATGAAGCGGGGTTACTGGCTTATTGGGGAAACTTGTCGGATTTCTTGATCGGGACCTTCAACTGCTCTGCCATAGAGAGCATCCTAACATGCTGCCTTACGGTCTGGTATGCGGGCTGCTGGTGGCCTCCTACCGCTCTGCCATAGAGAGCATCCTAACATACGGCCTTACGGTGTGGTATTCGGGCTGCTGGTGGCCTCTATGACTTTTTTTGTAGACAGTCCATCTGTGTGGTGCTGTTTGCACGAATTGTTTTGGGAAATGCACTTACAGTTTTGCAGATGTTAAGGGTGATTCCAGAAATGCATCAAAGCAACTGAGGAACTGCAATGTCACTGTACAGTTACTTATAATGGGCGCCAATGTAATGTGTAGAGTGGCAAATAAACTGATTCACCATTTACTCTCATGTACATCACTTAAAATGCTTGTTTTAAATGCAAATGTGTGAATGTAAATCTAAGCAGTAAAGCTACAATTTACATTCTGTTTGCATGGTGGAAAGAACATTTAATCTGCCTTTTAAGTGTGATTAGAAGATCTAATGCCTGTGTGCTTGTAATAAGATGGTCGCTGGTTCAAACCCAGCCACAGCACATCTCTGCGTCCTTGAGCGAGGCCCTTAACCCCCAGCTCACTGGGCATCACTATGGGTGGCTGCCCTTCGCAGACAACTTACTCTGTTTACTCTAAAAAAAAGAGAGCAAGTTGAGAGAGAAGTTAAGACAATTTCTCCACAGGGACCAATAAAGTATCAATTATTATTACTGTATGAGAGACTGTCTAATATCAGATAGATAACAGACTCATACTGTGCTGAGCTTGTCTGAGAGAGATGATTAGCAAATGCTCTCCCACAGTATCTCAGCACTCTGTACAAAGAACTTTATATGCTCAGTATCTGCTCCTGTTTATCTAATTGTTCTCATTTTAACTGGATGTTAAGGAGTAAATTAATAAACGTCATGTAAGTGCACATTAAAATGCTTTTTCACTGTTACTTAAGTTCCCATGTGAACAGCCAATCAGATCAGCCTGATGTGTGTCTCTCTGTTTCCTCTCTGTTTCCTGCCCTTTCATCCCGACCACGACCATGATCTCTCACTTAGCAGCAGAGCAGTTTATTCTAAACAGTGGAAGCACAAAAATGTTCAGACTCTTTGGTCTTCTCATTTTCATTAGTAAGGCCCTATAATATAAATTATTTTGGGATTTTAATATTTTCATTTATCTGTATGATGTGATCAGTGGAATTTGGCCATTTAATCTGCATCATAGTTAATAGTTATTTAGATTACTATTATATGTCTTATTTGATTATGATTTTTTTTGTTTTTCTGTTTTTGCAGACACTGCACTGACTACAGATGTTGTTCAGCCCAGTCACCTGATGAGGGTTCAGCTTGGAGACAGTGTGACCCTGACATGCTTCTGTCAAGGAGAAACAACTTTTGTTACTTTGTTTAAGCAAGCTGTTGGTCGGAAGCCCCAGCCCATGGCGAAAGCACTTCTCTACGTACCTGGTGAATTTTACAAGGAATATAAAAGCATAAAACGTTACTCCTTACTGAATGCAGAGGGGAGTTTTAACCTCACTATTTCTAACGTGGAGCCGTCAGATTCTGCAGTGTATTATTGTGCTGCTGTGTTTCTTCATGAGGTCACCTTCGGGAATGGAACCTTTGTCATAATCACAGGTAAATGAGATTCCAACTATTTTCATATTTGCTTTATTATAATGTCAGTAAGATTATTCCCTGCAAAATAATTTTGACAGTTTAGTTGTTTGTCAATATAAAATTAGCAAAGATACCTTATTGTCTGCTTTGTTCCATAAATGTTTTTCTAAACATCAAACAAAAATCATTCATTATTATTATTATTATTATTATTATTATACAATTTGTTGCATTTTGCTTGCTGTCAGCCAAAAGCCTAACCTTCTCTTTATACAGATGTTAATGTTACACATTGCAGCCTCTTTAAAACAAATAACATAAAAAAATGTTTGAGTTGTTATATACAGTATAGGACTGTGCAAAAATCTTAAGCAACAAAAGAAAATTATTTTTGACGTTATTTATCTGAGCAGTCAGTGTGTATTCACTCTGAAAAAAAAAATGCATGATTTAACATATGAACTAGGGATGTGCACCATTCAGAACTGATTTGAGAATGAAATTCTCAAATACGTATCCTAAAATTCAGGATTTTGAATACATATATGAACTTGAATTTCAGTTCATTTTGTTAATCTGAATTACATTTGAATTGTGGTTGAAAACAGGTTGTGGCATTGAAATTTATATTTGAATTTAAAGAAGAAGAACGAAAAAGGGTTTGGATTCAAATTCAAGTTCATATACGTACTGTAGGTGTAGCTTTTAACTAAAATATGAACTTTAATTTAAATATGAATTATACATAAACACATTAACATTGTTATACATCATTGTTATAAAAATGTCGTTTTGTAAAGAATGAAATAATGCAACATTTGAAGTGTCACCTAAAATAATAATTATACTGTCATTTTGTGCACCATGGTGGATCTGCTCATAGGAAGAGCTGAGTGTCTCTCCTTAAAAGTCAGTGTTGGCTGCAGTGACGGCAGTTTCTAACCTAAGAAACGTCCCTGTTGGGGAAAGCGCCCGGCGTTTCCACCCCAACTCCACATTTATGAGACACACACAGGTTACAGTTTTACTTGCAAGGGTACCCACACTCTCTGCAATGCAAACTACAGCAGAATGTGTTACAAAGGGTGGTTCCCCTTGTCTTCTTTATTTATAGTCAATGGGGGGCGCAAGAGAGGGAAGTGAGATTCTTATCTAAGTAGGCAGCTGTTAACCACCTACTTAGAGTACAATAGCTAAGAGTATGTGGCTAGAAGATAAGAAATAACGTATACATATATATTTACACTCATTGCTGATCATACAGAAATGATTAACAACTGTTTCTTCAACCTAACAGTCCCTCCTGTTTATCATGACAGTATGATCAGAAGCATCAACATTGTACAAGTTGCAAAAGCACTTTAGGTACAACCTTCATTTAGACCACATTGTCATTATCCTGGAAAACATTTAATTCCGGTTCTTCAGGTCCGAGCCCTGCACGGGTGCTTTCGGCTCGGCCGTCATTATGAATTATATGTCTTCTTCATCGCCATCGCTGGAAACAGGCTCTGTCTCTATAGTTTGGGTAAGGGAGAGAAACATTGTACTGCGTGTCCGAAAAGCAGCGTTAAGAGCTTGATTAATAAACATTTTCAAACATGGTATAACAGTAATAAAACAACAGAAAAATAAAATGAAAAACAAAAGAAAATATAAGTGAAACATTACTTTGATATCCTATACCTGCAGAAGATATTCATAGCTCTGCCATACACCGTAGGTCCTTCACTATGAGTGAGCATTACTGAACAAACATAGCAATTTGTCACATTTTTCGCTGTTACAGTATCATGTACATATCGGTACCAGTAGTTTTGCATAAATGGATGTGAGTGGTCAGCGGGCAACGGGCGTAGATGGAAGTCATCATGGGTCCATCGCCGTAGGTGCTGTAATGGAGCTGGTGAGAGCCAGGACAACCATACAAGTCCTACAACAAGAATGACCCCTAGAGTCACTTTACCACATCCCCACCCTATCAGGGCCATCCTAAATAGAGTGCAGCTCAGTTGTTTTCTTCACCGGGTTGAGACAACAGCACCCTATTGGTTACTGTGCCTTTGTAGCGGACTTCCACTGCTACTCTGTTGCTGAGGCCTCTGATAAGGGCTTGATGGGTTTACAGTGACTTTTGTGTATCCAGGAAGGTCGTTCTGCGATCTTTACTGCTGTTGGTGTTGTAAGGAGGACTTGATAAGGACCGTCCCACCGAGGTGTGCTCCAATCTTTCCGCAACAGGACCTTGACCAGGACCCAATCTCCCGGCTGCAAGTTATCCTGTTGAGTAGAAACAGAATTTACCGGCAGACTACTGGGGCTATGTTTTTGTTGTGATGTTAGTAGTTTACGCATCCAATCGGCCAGCGTATTTTCTCGGTCTGCTTTTTCTATGTCATTCATTTCAGTTGCTAGGGGAAATGGTCTACCATACACTATTTCAAAAGGTGTTAATCCTGCAGGAGTGGGAGTTATTCTCATCCATAATTTTACTAGAGACAAACATTCTGGCCACGGCCTTTTTGTCTCTTCCACTGTCTTTCTTAGCCTTGTTTTAATAGTGCCGTTGGTCCTTTCCACTAAGCCTGCGCTCTGAGGGTGATACGCACAATGATTCTTAAGCGTAAAACCTAATGCTTGTGAGCAAAGGGACATAGTCTGATTTACAAAATGAGTCCCATTGTCTGATCTTATAATATGAGGTATGCCATAGGTAGGGAAATAATGGCTTACCAAACATTTTGCAACGGTCATTGCATCACAATGCTTTACAGGGTATATTTCTACCCACTTAGAAAAGGTGTCTATAATAACTAGACAGTATTTCTTTCCTTGTGACCAAGATAATTCAATAAAATCCATATGTACAACTTGAAACGGATACTCAGCTGTGGGGAACTGGCCACGTTTTGGTCTGATGTTTCCTTGTGCATTGTGTTTACAACAAATTAAGCATGTCCTACAAAATTGTTTTGCATAATCAGAAAAATTTATAGCATAGAAATATTGTTGTATGATATGTACCATCCCTCCTGTTGAGACATGAGTATTTCCATGGCTCACCAAAGCAGCTGTTTTGTATAAATTTTTTGGTAGGATGGGCTTGTCATTCATATAGTAAACTTTCTCTCGTTGTATTGCTCCTCTTTTGATCCAACTTTGTACTTCTATTTTAGGAGCATGAATCTGTGCATCACATAGCACATCGCTATCTATAAAAAGAATGTCTGCCACTGATAAGGTAGGTTGTTTCAGTGCCGCTTCTTTGGCGGTTTTATCTGCAAAACTATTTCCTGCGGTTTCTGCAGAGTCATCAGTCTGGTGTGCTTTGCATTTGCACAGTGCAAAGTGAGTCGGTAAATGCACAACGTCTAATAATCTAAGTAGCAAATTTGTATGAGTAAGAGATGTGCCCTGTGATGTTCTAAAACCTCTATTTTTCCAGACTCTTGCATGGTGATGGACAGCTGCAAACACATATTGACTATCAGTGTAGATAGTAAGTGACTTGTTCTTGAACAGTTCACATGCCCTGATCACAGCATAGAGTTCAGCCGCTTGTGCTGAACAAGTAGAAGGGAGTGCATTGGCTTCTAACACTTCAGTAGATGTAACTACAGCATACCCAACTTTATTTTTTCCCATATCATTTTTTGATGCTGAGCCATCTACATAAACAACTTCTGATCCTGGTATAAAAGTTTGCAGAATATCTGCTCTTGGTTTTGTTTGTTCTTCTATTGTTGCTTTGCAAGAATGTGGCTCCCCATCCTCTGCGGTGGGGAGGAGCGTGCTAGGGTTCAATAGGCCACACCGCTGAAGTTCAATGTTAGGTTGTGAGAGCAAAAGTGACACTAAGGTAAGATGTCTTGTATGTGTTAAGAATGGAAGCGGTGTCTGCAACAAGATTAGAGACACAGAATGAGGAACTTTAAGTATGAGGGGGTGACAAAGTACCAATTCTGCTGATACCTTTACTGCTTCTGCAGCAGCTGCACATGCCTGTAAACACTGTGGAAAGCCAGCTGCTACTGCATCTAATCGTTTTGAATAGAATGCTAACGGTCTCTCTTTTGCTCCGAATGGCTGTGTTAATACTGCTTTCATATAACCTTGATTAGCATCTACACATAGGGTGAATGGTTGTTGATAATCTGGTAGAGCAAGGGTCACATTGGTTTGCAACATTCTTTTTAAATTTGTAAAAGCATTTTCTCCGTCCTCAGTCCATTGTATTTTGTCCTTTAGAGTCATCTCCTTCCCGTATATTAAATTTTGCAAAGGTTGAACTAGAAAAGCATAATCTGGTAACCATTCTCTACAATAATTGCAGAGCCCTAAAAAGGACATCATCTGTTGTTTAGTCTGTGGTTTAGGTGCTTCCTGTATAGCTTGTTTCCTTATCTCTAGCAGCGAGCGACCTTTTTGTGAAAGGTTATGCCCTAAATAGACAACTGTCTTTTTGCAATACTGCAACTTCTGTTTAGAAGCTTTATGTCCAGTATTGTATAAATGCTGAAGCACAGTTAGGGTAGTTTCTTTGCAATGTTGTTCTGAATCTGCTGCTATTAAGATATCATCCACGTATAGTAATACCTGACTATGTGATGGTATTTCACAGGTACTCATAGAGTATCTAAGGGCCATGGTATATACATGTGGACTTTCAGAAAATCCCTGAGGGAGTCTAGTATATGTATATTTTTTCCCTTTATAGGTAAATCCAAATAAATGTTGAGAATCAGGGTGCAATGGTACTGAGAAAAATGCATTACTAAGATCCACTACTGAGA
>NW_026042750.1:0-104457 GCF_023856365.1 Brienomyrus brachyistius
CAGAACATCCATTTTACAAAGAACCATCAACACTAAATGTATGCACTGGTCATGCTCCTGGAAATTAAACTTCTTTTCTGAAAAGCAGCATGTTCATAAATTAGCTGCTGTTATACCTTGGGGGAACAAATGCAGATGAAATTGTAAAACAAACTGCAGTGGCAAAACAGTTCTGGCTGCCTGTGCTGCCCTGCCTGCCCGCCCTCCTGCCCATTACGTCCTGCCTGTGCCACCCTCCTGCCTGCCCTCCTGCCTGTTTACGTCTTTCCTGTGTGCCCTGCTGCCAGTTATTCTGTATTTACATCCGGACTTAACTAATTGAACCATATAAACCATATAAATCAGGACTTTGTTAACGTGACTTCTGACCTGTGGAGGATGGGCTCCCCCTTTCACTCTGGTTCCTCCAAAGGTTTCTTACTATGACTGAGTTTATCCTTGCCAATGTCGCTTTCTAATTTTTCAGGCTAGATCTTGCTCACTGGGACAATTGGGCAGGGACAAAGTAAAGTGCTTTGAGACAATGTAAGGCTATGAAAATGTACTATACAAAATAAAGTGAATTGACTTGAGTAATGTGGCACAAAGCAACCCTTCTTTGCCACAGGAAATGTCTGGTGCAATTTCTTTTTTAATTGTACATGTCAATTGCATAATACCCTAAACTAATTCATTATTATTTCTATTATTATCATCATCATCAGTATTTCATTAGTATTCCATGGTATTTAGATTTTTCAGGAATCAGTGTGTGTACTGTATACTTTTTAATTTATTTGCACTATGTGTAGTGTCTCTGCAGCTGTATATACTTGCTGCATTATGCACAAGAACTTCCCTCAGGCATCAGTATAGTTAATCAAATGTAATATTTCTTGCTTGTTTATTAAGTTGTTTTAGGTATTTTGTGTGTTCCACTTAATTTAGTGTAATTAGTCCTAGTTGACTCAGGTTTAGTTAGATTTTTCCTTCTGTTGTTCCTCTGCATCATGCTACTGTCATAAAATTTCAATGTCTTACCTAACTTAAGAGTTTTGTGCATTGTGTTTTGGAGAGAAAGAAATCATTACTTTTTTTCTTTAGATTCATCCACTGATTCTATCACCTATGACACATTCCCCCTGAATATTTGTTTGTTTATTTATGTATTTGCTTGGGGGATGGAATTAACAAACAGAAATAACTGAATGAATCAGGGTAGTGAAAAACATTTATAAACTTATCATTTTGGTATTGGTACGATCCTGTTCTGGTTAGTTAGCCGAGGGAGTAAATCATCCGGAGTTTCATCTCTCAATCTCCTCCTACACCCACTCAGCATCACAGTATGGACTCCCCAATGCAACTGATCTGCACGTATTTGTACTCTGGGAGGAAATTGAAGCCCCCATAGGAAAAACTCAAAGCCTACAGACATATGCACAAAACCAGGGGACATGCTCAGTTCTGCAGGCCTGGAAGTGTGAGAGAAGGCTATTTATTGAGTTTCCCCTCTGCCCCTGGTAAAGATGAAACATGCACAAGTCATTAAACACACATATACTTACATGAAAGTCTGACTGATACTGGAGCTTCCAGTGCCCGTAAACCAGGTACTGGGGTACTCCATTTCCTTCTTGATAATTAGCGCCATTGAAAAAAAAACGGTGCCTTTCCTAATATTAACTGACTCTCAGACAAATGTACTGCTTGAAGACCCTGCCACTATTCGCATTTTCCAGCAGGAGTCACAAATCTTCATTGCATTCAGTTTATTCTCAGATGAGCTCATGCATGTTTCTATGTGCATCTTTACACTTAAACAAATACAGCTAACCTCTGTTGTTATATTCCATATATATTTGTCGTGACTGGCCTTTTTTCTCAAATGATGGATTTCTGAAACTAAAACTGACAGTATTCTAAAATATTTATATTGCCACATCATCGACACATGTTCTAATATGACATAGCATTCCCCTGGACCATAGTGCGACTTAGAGACAAGATATAACATGCCCTTCACGGTAAAACACTAGATAGGTGCAACACTTAATGTCAACGTTGTCAATGTCAATGTTGACTTAATGTCAACGTTAAATTCATGGATTCGCAAATTAAGTAACACGGTTACAGTACAAAAACGAGCAGAGCTGTGTATGGCATGACTATCTCGCGGCGGCGACAAAATATGCTTATCCTTCTAATTATTCAGAAGAAAATATATTTGCAAGCACAGCCGTTCACGGCTTCCGTACAAAAAGCTGTCACTACGCTACAGGAAGAATACACGACCAATATAGGATTTACACAAGTCTGCTTCTTTTGTTTTATTTAGTAACAACTTTCACAAAAATTGACAGCAATACTGCTAAAAGTGCAGATCTGTTGCCAAATTAAATAAACAAAGAAATTAATCATAAAAATATTCAAAGTATATACAGCCAGGGGCGCCGCTAGCAATTTTGGGCCCTATGACAAAATATGAGGTTGGGCCCCCCTATCACACCCATTCAGATCTCTGGGGGCCCCTAAAGGGCGTGGGCCCTTAGAATTGTCCCAACTTTCCCCCCCTTAGCGGCGCCCCTGTATACAGCTAACCATTTCCAATCGAAAAGTACATACAAGTCTCCAATATAAGTTATACAATGGAGCGCAGATAAAACTTTTAAATAGTAATTAACCAAACTATATAAAGAATACAAGTTTGAATACAGGTAATTTGTATAAATTTTACTGTGTTCAGACTGAAAAATCAGCACCAGCCTTACACACATTGCAGTTCTGCTTTTTTCTTCTTTTAGCATAATTACCCGTTTCACGTTCACGAGGCAGAAGATCCCTGCAAATGTGAAAATTCACAAGTAACAGGCACCATTAACCTCAAGCCATAACAGTCTGCTAGCCTGAACAATAGCAAACTCTATGTATTACCAATTATTACGCAGGTTGTCACTTTATCAAATCATGACTGTTACTAAGAAGTGGGAGTGAAACGCGTGTCACGAGATCTCGCGATATTACAACATGACGAGATTTCTCGTTGGAGCGAAAAGCCGTTTCACGAATGCGCTGCAAATGAGCTGCTGTAAATATGTCGGCATCTGACTAAATTACTATAGTAGATACCCCAGACACTTTTGAATCTTTTGTGTGTCAGCATTTCGGGTGCCCGGCGGAAAATATAAATGGCGAAAGGGAGACAGACAAAACACGAACCATCTGTAAGGACTGTAGAAAGCTAATGCCGCACACAGCGGCTAATGCTACTACTAACTACTATGCAAAGCCATTTGCAGCACCATCATAGCTCTTTATTTAAATTCACTGCACCGGTGAAGAAAACATTTTTAAAAAAATGTTATGTTTATTATTGGGTGCTTTCCACTTCATGCACCCACATACAGCGCTAGCTTAAAGCAATGCATTCTGGTCCTGACGCAATGCATCATGGTTATTTTTTTTATCGCCCGTTGCATTACGTCACCATGTCACATGGTACCAAAACTCCGCGAGAGCAAGACACATCAGGCAGCACCTCTTAGCAGGCTGCACAGGCTGGATCCGCCTCCATTACGACACAACTTTGCCCTTATTGGCTTAAGATTTTAGTTACATACATGACGTTTGTATATCTGCTATTTCTCCCGAGAAGCAGGTAAAGCGGTAACTGCTTTTCAATTAATTTACTTGGTAAAATTAAATTTAAATAAATGATATGAATATTGTAATAGTACTCGTGAGCTTTGTTTGTTGTTAGTTACTGTAATGTTGCGCTGCTTTATTTGTTTAATCGTCTTGTCTGTGAAGACATTCAAGTTAATCAAATAAGAACTGCACTGTACACTGTACATGACCATAAAAACTTTGAATCCTTGAAATAAATGTTTTTGATCTTTTCCTTGGCAGTTATCTTTTTACACAGGGCCTCTATGTACACAATAGTTATTTTTTTCACGACTAACAGTATGGATCAGGAGTTGGTTATTGTAAAAGAAGTAATGTGCATGCAGGTGATATTTGTATAGATTTATATTTACCCCTAGGTGATAAGTTTGACAGTCATTTCTTTTACCGTTTGGCCTCTCGGTTGAACATAATAGTGGCGCGAGCAGCTCCACTTGGTTTTTTAAAAATACTCAGCCATGAACTTTTGGTGAACTCAGGTGAATCCCTTCCTTCAGTAGTAAACCTTGGTAGTTTCAGCCGTTTACACATTGTCTCACTAAAAGGTTGATAATATATTTGTCCTTTTACATAGTGATAAAATATACGCGATAAAAATGTGAATATTCATAGATTCAGGACTAACAAAGTAGCTAACAGAAACTCAGACTAACAAAAGGTGCAAATACATACTCAGTTGGTTCCATTGTGTTGATTACATTATAATGTTTACATTGTAATGATTATATCATGGATATTTGGCATACTTTTTATAAAATCGTAATTCTTATATTCTGCGTTATATAGTGCTAAATAATATTCCATAGATGGATGGACTTTATTAATCCCCGTGGGGAAATTGTGTTTTTTATGTCTCCCTCAACTTACTCTTTGTGGAGTAAGTTGTCCGCGAAGTGCAGCTACCTGTTGGGGCGCCCAGGGAGCTGGGGGTTAAGGGCCTTGCTCAAGGACCCACAGACGTGCTGAGGCTGGGTTAGTTTCAACTGGTGACCTCATTACAGGCACAAGGACTGACCCCTGCCCCCCAACTGTGTATGAGTAGCATTTATGCTGTTTCTTGAGTGTGAGCTAGTACATAAACCAGCTAGTGCTCACCATTGCAAAAATACTCTAGCTTTCTGTCATACACATTTTTTTATTTTCTTACATTGTCCGTTTTTGTTCATAGTCTGTAATATTCTGAATAACGACAATGTAGAGGAAAAACAGATTAAATTCTCCTTGTTTGTAATTTCCCCATGTAATCCACTGCCTTGTGGTAAGAGGTGCAAAAGTCAGACGCGTTGAATGATGAGGATACGATATTGAGTTTAGTTCTTGAGAGGATTTATTCATATGATATTTTAACACACAGTACTTTGAACTGGTTTGTTTGGCGCAAAAGGGCCGATATGCAGACACCATCACACATGGCAAATACGGTCAATGACTGTTTCACTTTGCACCTTCAGCCCTGAGCCGCGTAATCTCAGCACCTTTAATAACAACCATTGCTGCCTCCTACAGGTGGGAATACACTTAGACAATAGTAAATATCACTAAGGCAGGCAAGTACCTCTCGTTTCAAGTGTTGCAATACTATATAACATTATATTATAAACAATAAATACGAATAAATAAAAACATTAAACAAATAAACATAATCAATAATATTCATGAATAATTATGCTTAATATACAAATAAAAGAATAGCTCCTGCAGATGATTTCAGATAACTACTGGAACAATGAGTTCTGGAGGGGAGCAAGCTCTGTTACATGCTATAGAAATGTTGATCTGATTCCTTTCATTATCAGATTGTTACCACTGTTAAAAACCACAGATATTGTATTCTGATTGTATGCATTTCCTTATTAGGGCATGTCAGTTACTTCTGTTAAAAAATCCGTTTATTCTGACGTCGTAAATTTCCTGATCAGAGTTTACCCTCTTTAAAGTGATGGAGGTCCACTTGTGCGAAAGATACATCGATATGCATATGAGATTTCGTTTGTGCCAAAAATATGTAAATAGCACACAGTCCATGTCGACTGAGCATGTGACAAAGAATTTTTCTGTGACAATTCTATTTTGTCAATGAGTTTGTCTGTGGAGCCCCTGAAGGGACCTAATGGTGTCCGCTAATTAGATACCCAGAAATAAACTGTGTGGCTCCTGCCCAAGCATTGCTGCCCAAACAGCAGCTTCCTCCTTATGCCACCGAGGGAGGAGTAGCCAGTGGTTCCCCTGCCCCTTCCCCTCTCCCCCCTGCAGACGAGGATCATAACCATTCAGCACCCGACTCTACCTCCTTCTCGGTGAAGAAGTGCCGTGGCGAAACACTCAGGCAGCAGGACGAGGTAGCAGAAATTCTTGCCCCTATGTTGGTATGTCCAAATCCTCAAGGGGGAGATAAGGTTTGCTCATCTGACACTGTAGATGAAGGAGTTGAACATAAGAACATAAGAACTATACAAACGAGACGAGGCCATTCGGCCCATCAAGCTCGCTTGGGGAGAACTAAACTAATAGCTCAGAGTCGTTAAAATCTTATCTAGCTCTGATTTAAAGGAACCCAAGGATTCAGCTTGCACTACATTATCAGGAAGACTATTCCATACTCTACACGCTGCGTAAAGAAGTGCTTCCTTAAATCCAGCTTGAAATGTTCTCCCGCTAATTTCCACCTATGGCCACGAGTTCGTGTATTTAAACTAATGCTGAAGTAACTATTTGGTTGAACAGCATCCAAACCTGTTAGAATCTTATATACCTGGATCATGTCCCCCCTCAATCTCCTTTGCTTGAGACTGAACAGATTTAGCTCAAGTAACCGTTCCTCGTATGACATTCCTCTAAGACCAGGAATCATTTTTGTGGCCCTACGCTGCACCTTTTCTAAGGCCACAATGTCCTTTTTAAGATATGGTGACCAAACCTGCACACAATATTCTAGGTGAGGTCTCACCAAGGAATTGTATAATCTTAGCATTACCTCCCTTGACTTAAACTCCACACACCTGGAGATATACCCCAACATCCTATTGGCCTTTTTTATTGCTTCCCCACACTGGCGAGAATGGGACATGGAAGCATCAACATACACACCAAGGTCTTTCTCATGATCAGCTACCTTTATTTCAGTGACACCCATGAAATACCTGTACTTTATATTTCTGCTCCCTAGATGGAGTACCTTATATTTATCGACGTTAAATTTCATCTGCCAGGTATCGGCCCAGTCACTAATTAAATCAAGATCCCGCTGTAGCTGCTGAGCCACTAATTCAGTATCTGCTACACCACCCACCTTGGTGTCATCTGCAAATTTCACCAGTTTACTGTATATATTGGTATCCATATCATTTATGTAAATTAGGAACAATAGTGGTCCTAAAATCGAACCCTGCGGTACCCCACTATGAACGCAAGCCCACTGTGAGTTGAAGGACATTGCCAGTGACCTGCTGGACCCCAGGCAGAACAGGCCTCACCATGCGACAGCCCTTCAGAGACTGGTCCTCCTGCGCATGGACTGGGGCATGATGCATCAGTTTAAACAGGAGCCTGGTAAATCCTGCGAGTGCTACACCAAGCGACTGATGGCAGCATTCTCCAACTACAGTGGGATGGACTCCACAACGGACCGAGAGTGTATGTGATGTAAAATACACTAAGATAGGTAAAAACTCTTTTGTGGACTAAGTAAAACAAACATTTTATGTTCTAGTTTTCTTAAAACTACTGAAACAAATAATTGGCTACACTGCAGTTCCGCTGTTTTGTTTGGCACCCCTGCATGTCGTGCATTGTGTGGAAAAAACCTGAAGGCTGAGGAATGTTACGTAACACAGCTAGAATGTAAAAACTCTCTCTGGTGTAATTCACTGCATAAAACCAATGGTGTTAAGTGTGATGTCTTCTTCATAACACTCCCTGATGTTTGTGTCCGTGACCATGAGATAGGGTGGGCTGCTTTTCTTCCTTCCTTTGACTAGTATTCCTCCTAAATTGTTCATCTGTATTTGCTGCATTGGTACTTGATGTGCGTGTGCCTTGTGTCACGATCGCCATTTAACGGGAGCGGCGGACGGGCAGGAAACAGGCAAGGCAGGCAGGATACGGGGATTTATTAGGAACACGGGGTGCAGGAAACATCTCACGCAGACGGACTTCAATGACGGACACTGAACTCTAGTAAGACATGAACTCAAATAGACAGGACTGATTGAAAATAATCGGACACAGCTGGGTACGATCAGGGAAGCACACGTGGATAATCAGGGGGCGTGGCACACACGGTGGTCAGACTGTCCGGGACCTCCTCGGGGACTAGGGCAGGAAAGTCTGGAGCTGGGTCAGGGACAGGAGTGGGGCCAGGAACAAGAGCCCCAGGGGGCACAGTCATTTGAGGCGGAGGGAGCGCCTCGGGCGTGGGCTCTGGGGCCGCAGGGGGCAGCGGAGGCGGCTGCTCAGGAGCTACGGGCAAAGCAGGCGGCGGCTGCTCGGGCTCTGGGGCCGCAGGGGGCAGCGGAGGCGGCTGCTCGGGCTGCGCAGGAGCTATGGGCGACGAAGGCAACTGCTCAGACGCTGTAGCAGGAACCCAGGACTTTATGCTCAGCCCACTGCTGTTAACTCCGATGACTCACAACTGAGCAGCAATGCACATTTCGAATTCCATCATCAACATCAGGCAGATGACAAGACTGTTGTGGGTCTCATCAATAAAAACGGTGACTCAGCATACAAAGAGGAAGTGTGATGACTATCGGACTGCTGCAGAGCCAACAACCTGTCTCTGAATGTTGACCAAAGAGATGGTTGTTGACGTTAGAAGAACACAAAACACAGAGTGACCACTCTCTGCTGCACATCGATGGCTCATCTGTGGAGATCGTAGAGAGTACCAGATTCCTTGTTGTCCATCTGGCGGAGAATCTCACCAGGTCCTTCAACATCAGCTCCATAGTAAGGAAAGCACAGCAGCACCTCTACTCTCCACGGAAGCTCAGAAAAGCCCATCTCCCATTCTCACACTCTATTGGGGAACTGTTGAAAGCACCCTGAGCAGCTGCATCACGGTCTGCTTTGAGAACTGTGTCGCCTCAGATCACAAGTCCCTACAACAGATAGTGATGACAGGTGAGAAAATCATTGGGAGTATCGTGTTAGAGAAATATGTACTTTTTTTATCATCATTTTGCTAGACGCTTAGAAACAACACCCTGCCGCAGCTTGATCTTAATTGAGCAATAACACGTCTCAAGAACTGTCGCTTGAATATTTCCACCCCATATATGGTGACAAACAATGTTCAATGTCAGTTGCATATCCTGTTTGTGTACCTCAATAAAAGACACTGCGAGGGGAGTTACTCTTTCGAAGTTGGCTGAGTTCGACTGAGAGGCTGACACCTCGAGGTCAGGACCGGGCTTCCCTTTGTAAGGAAAAGTGGTAAAAATGTCCCAAGGTTCTTGGTTGATCATTTGAATGCAGACAATGTTAGGAATTTATGATCATGGGGGAAGCCAGGGAGAGAATGGGGGTTCCAGTTGGCACCACTATGGTGATAAGGATAAGATAAGGTGATAAGAATTGAATTACAATGATCATAAAAGTCTCCACCCTGTCCTGTCCCGTCCCTGTCTCAGGATCCTCACACTCCAGGGGGTCACTCTTTATATGTAAATTCACTCACAACACCTACACACAACACCTTGGTGGGGAGGGCCTTTTTGGGTATAAAGGGGGGTGAAGAACTGTCTTCAATTTGTATCTGAGCTGCCTTTCAGTACCCGGTGTGTCTCTACACTGTATTACATTGTATTATTTTTGCTGTTCAATAAACCATCATTTTGCTGAAACTGCGGAGACTCTGCAAGTGGATTCCCTACACCTTGCAGCAAGTAAAACGTCATCACAGCTGTCTGTGTTGTTCTGTGTTCAGAGACTGGTTTGTTTCCAGCGCATCTTCAGAAGAAGATAACCCTAACATATCTCTCCCCTCCATCACAGATATTCACACCACACACTGCATCCGCAAAGCCACCACCATTGTGGATGACCCCACCCACCCCTCACATTATCGTTTCACCCTCCTGCCTTCTGGAAATAGGTCCCGGAGCATTCGGGCCTTTACAGCCAGACTCAAACAGCTTTATCCCCCATGCCGTCAGACTACTGAACTCTCAGGGACTAATCTGATACCACACACACATACACTCATTAACACACTTTATTATTTAACTACTATTTTTTATCTTATTGTCGCCATGTTTACAGTTACTTTTATTTATTTTTATTGCTACCTCATTGGACAACCAAACTGCGCCTTCTCAGTACTGGGTTTACTGTGCTGTTTGTGCTCGTTGGTGTCAGTTGTCCTCTCTTTTTGCACTGTCCTGCAATGTTTGCACAGTTTTTGCTCATTATGCACCATACAGTATGTTGCTAGGTTGGTATGTGTTAGTCTTCTGTTAATTTAAGTAGCACCTTGGTCCGAGGGAAACAGTTTCTTTTGTAACTGTACTATACTCAACTGTGTAAAGTTAAAAATAACATTAAAGACCTACTTGACTTTTACTGAACAGGTGCTAAAGTGAAATTACTTGCTTCTGGGAAAGAACTCCAGCTGAAATTCTGTACAACAATTATGGGAGACATATGGGAAGGACGCGGTGTCAGACCTGCCCCAGTGGGACGAATGTGGTTTTCCTAGTAACAGCAGCTTCAGTCCCAATCAGATAAGCCAGATGCGTCTGAAATTAGAGGAACGGGATCAGACTGGTTGCTCAGGGACTAATGTGGTAGAACTAAAACAGAGACAAATTGGACGGTGTTTCAATTGTGGGAAAATGAGACAAAGCAGGCAGAGGAGATGCGGGTGGCAAAGAAGCATGAGATAAGGAATGCAGAGAATGTGGATGAGGGTGAGACTCCTGTGAAAACTGTGTATTGAAAATTAGGGCCATAGTATTGTCATCCATCCTGTCAGGGTATGGAAATACACTGAGGGTAAATGGCCTAATGCAGGAAGTGTCTTAATCCTATAACATCCAGCTGATTCAGGCTGTGGGGGACAGTGTAGTACTGCACTCTTCTGGCTGGGACCTTGAATAAATGAATGAATGTTACATTTATACAGCCCTTTTCTAAGATACACAAAGAGCTTTACAGAAGCACTGGGGAGCCACTTCAACCCAAACGTGAGGCAGCAGGAGAGGGGGCCCAGGCAGAGAGAACAGCCAACAAGACGGGTGCTTCCACAGACAGGACGGGGGCCCCGGCAGACCAACGCTGACGACTCCTGGGACCAAGTCAACAGAGCAGCTGTCGTCATTGTGACTCACCCTCATACATCCATCCATTGTCTAAACCGCTTATGCTACTGGGTCGCGGGGGGTCCAGAGCCTATCCTGGCAGGATCTGTGCACGAGGCAGGGAACAACCCAGGACGGGGGGGCAGCTCATTGCAAGGCACATTCACACACCATTCACACACACATGCACTCCTACGGCCAATTTAGCAAGAGAGAACATGCAAACTCCCCACACATGTGACCCAGGCGGAGACTCGAACCTGAGTCCCAGTGGTGGGAGGTAACAGTGCTAATCACTGCACCACCAAGCAGCCCCACCCTCATACATGATTTCTGATTCTTGATTTTAATCCCCTTTTCTGTTTTTGGCAACATATAAAGTGCTGTGAATGTCACTGTCAGATTGTCATATCATCCTCCAGTTGTCCCTTGTCACCCTGGATGCACATTGAGTGTTTGCTAAATATTTTATCTTGTAGTGTTCCTGATTTTTTCCTGTGTTTTAATTTGCAATTCTCAAATTTCATGACTGGCATCCGTGGGGACGATTAATTAAACCTGTTAACTCTGCACTTCAATTTCAAACTGTTGGTAACATGTGTACATATTTTTGTCTGATCTTTTCACCACCAGGTGGCGATATAGCAACTCCAGAGTTATTGATGGCTAGAACAAAAAAAACACAGTAACACAGAGGTGTAGCTAAAAATTCTGGGCCCCTGACAGAATGTCACCTTGCGCCCTCTGTCGAATTTTACATTCTGTGAAAGAGATTTGTTGAGCCATCTTCCAATGTAATCCAATCCAGCTCTTTATTTGAAAAGCACTTTAAACAACCTTATGGACCAAAGTGCTGCACAAAGGAATAAATAAAAACATTCACACACTTAAAAACGAAGTAAAAGAAATTTAATAAAAACCAAAACATTCAATGTGAGTAAAAGGCCATTAATAAAAATTTTAAAAAATCAATTAATTAATAAAGAAAAGGCTAAGATTAAAATAAGATTTACTATTAAAATTAACATCTCACAATGTGTCAAAGGTGAAGGAGAAGAGATTAGAAGAGATTTAAAAACGGACAGAGGGGATTCCTCTCTAATGTGAAAAGGCAAGTCATTCCACATTTTAGGAGCTGCGACTGCAAAGGCTCGATCCCCTCTAAGCTCACGCTGAGTCTTAGGAACCGTCAGGAACAGCTGATCAGCTGACCTGAGAGAGCGGGTGGGGGTGTAAGGGTGAAGCAGCTCACAGAGGTCAGATGGAGCAAGACCACTGAGGGCTTTAAAAGCAAATAACAGAATTTTAAAATGAATCCTAAAATGTACGGGCAGCCAGTGGAGTGAGGCTAAAATGGGGGAGACATGCTCATATTTCCATGTGCGGCAGCATTTTGAACCTTCTGGAGGTGAACAATAGTGGAGCCTCTAACCCCAACATAGAGGGCGTTACAGTGGTCCAAACTAGTAGTGACAAAAGAGTGGATTACTGTCTCAAAGTGCTGCCTAGAAAGAATTGGCTTTATTTTGGCCAACTGCCTCAATTGTAAAAAGCTTGACTTGACAACTAACCTTATCTGAGTGTCAAACTTAAGGTTGGTGTCGACTTTAACCCCTAGGTGTGTGATGACTGGTTTACAATATTGTTCCAAGGAACCTAAAATTACAGTGGAGGTCAGAGGAGTGGAGTTACCAAAAACCAACACTTCTGTCCATTACCTCCCCACTTCCTTGTTAGTTACAATATTTGTTCTGCATTACTGTACTGCTTTGGAGCCTTTTGATATTAAGGTGAATAACACAGGTGAAAAATTAAGGTGAAAAAAGAGACAGATGCATTGACAGCAGTCGTGGCCACACTTTGGACTGGGAGTGTAAGAGCAAAGGAAACTGAATCCACTATGTTCTGTCCTGTAAATTTTTATTAAACACCACATGACACACATACGAGTCCTGTTTTAACTTTCAGGGCTGATGGTCTGCAGCCTGGCTTGTGTTCTACAGTGCAGCGCAGGTGCAGTCACTGTGCTGAGCCCGGCGTTATATTAATGACGCAGCCTTTCACACTGACCAGTGAGAAATAACCTTGAAAATGACTGTGCTCTTTGTGGTTCTCCTTTTTTCTTACCACCAAGCAAGAGACTAAACATATTTTCTACTTATCAGTTATCAGAAATCAGAAATGTCATGCAGTAATCAGAGGTTAGACAGCAAGAATGACTTTTGTATTTTTATCTTTTGTCAATCTTTTATCCAGCGACTACTAATTCTCATCGGGGTCTGGAGAGGGTGGGACCTGTCCCAGGAAGCACAGAGCACAGGCCTGCATGGGATGCCATTCCACACAAGCAAAAACAATTAAGATGGTCAGATTTGCCTCACTGTGTGATTTTGACTGAAAGATGAACTAAGCACAGTCTTGTGTGTATAAAAATGCGTAGATTCATTTAACTTTAACAATGAGATTCAGCAACATGACCTTATAGTGTTAATGATCGGTATCTTACTGGTATTAACTGAATTATGCAAAATTCTACATTATTCTATATTATTGCACCCAAATTGTTCATACTGACTAAATGTAATTACTGACATCCTGGACATACTGCTTTTTAGGTTTGAATTTAAAATGTTAGTAGACAAATTCATGCTGTCAATAACATCTCACTTGCTCACCCACTTTTAGATAAAAATACCCTTTGTGGTTTTTCTAGTGAAGCAGTGGGCCTGAGCTGAGGACCTGATGGTTGTGTGGTTTTCGCTCACTGAGAAGAGAGACACAAACACCCTGCTCTCAGTCGGTCAGTCTTCCTGTAAAATGCAGAGGTGAGACTGCTAGTGGAAAATTACTGACTGCAGCGTCAACAACACATATAAACAGCAGCACAAACAAAATGTTCCACAAATGCAGGACATCTGTATGCTTACAGCACACATCAGACACGCTGACCCTCAGCACTGAGCTCCTCCAGGCTCTGTGCTCTCCCTCTTCTCTTCAATTTCTACACAAATCACTGCTGCTCCAGTGAAGATCCTGAATTTTGCAGGTGATACTACTGTGTTTGCCATCATAACTGAAGGTGATGAGTCTGCCTACAGACTGGAAGTCGTACAGCTGACCATCCAGTTCTGAACTCACATTATCCCAAATGTCCACATGCTTAGACTCCTCTCATCATCAGGGAGGAGCGTCCCTTGGCACTGTAGAGTAGATGGATGAGAGCAGGCTGATAACAAGGCTGTCATCAATTTTATGTGACACCTCTCACCCCCCCAGCAGACTATGGAGGCCCGTAAGGGCAGCTCCTTCAGTAAGAGACTCAGACACCCGGCGTGTGACAGAACGGTACCGCAGGTCATTGGGCCCCACAGCAGTCAGGCTTTATAATCTGCACTCTGCTCATTGAACTTTTCCCCTGTTCACTGTCTTCTGATACAGTTTCTATCTGCTGCTGATCTGCAATATTGTTCCTCCTTATTCACTGATGTGCAGTGTTGCATTGAGCCAGTGCATTATGCCCTGTGTGGCAGCTTCCTTTGGGAGGCTAATATCTGGCACATGAGCAATAATGTTACATGCAATAGGATTGTGTATAAGTTAAGGATTGTGTATAAGTTAATTTTAATATTCCTATAATATTCCTCTGTATGTAATATATTCTTATTTTTTGTTTCTATTATTACCCTATATTTATATATACATCCATTTATTTTACATTCATAATGATGTTGTTTGTTGTTTTGTGCCCCACTGCTCTTGTAACAAGCCTCAGTCTTGACTCTCCCTTTTAAGGTCTTGGCCTTAAATCACACTCGATATAGGTGGTGTCGTCCCCATCACCCTGACCAGGATACATGCTGTAAGATTAATGGATGGTGTTTATCTGTGTGATGAAAAAGAATGTGAATAAAACAAAAATGTACCATTATAAATGGGAGCCCTAGGATGTGTGGTGGTTAGAGATGTGGACTGATGAGAATTTTGCTTTTCTAAAGTTCTGTTGTGAAAACTGTACATTCCGTTCCATGTACAGTAGTGATATGTAGCAATCATGTGCTCCAGTCAAATGTCCAGCTGCATGAATAATAATGGTGGCTTGTTTGGATAAAATAACTTAGGCTGAATACTTGAAAGCGTGACCTGGGTGAGGTAGAGAGGAAACAGGGTCTTACAAGAAGCAGATATTGTTCTGTCTGTGTGGTTTTTACTCTTTGCAAAGTGAGTCCAGCACAGTGCAGTCAGTGGGTCAGTCTTCCTGAGCTGCATCTAACCAGTGGAAACATCTGCAGCACTGCAGAGAAGCACTCAGCAGACAAACAAACCCAAACAGCTTACAGCTGTATGTCACTTTTGGACAGAGGTGGACAAAGTACACAACTTCACTACTTGAGTTAAGTATAGATACTCCTCGTCAAATAATACTCAAAGTTTTTCAGTTAATTTTTTACTTCAGTTAAAGTACTGGAGTATTTGCATCTAAAAATACTTAAGTATTCAAAAGTACATTATGTTTTAAATGCAAGACATTTTTCAGAACCTAATGACTCCTGAACACCCCACTGAATACACTGACTGGCTTGTACATCTTGTAGAATAAAAAGCTTGTGGAATATGATACAATGACTATAGAAACACAACTGACATAACAAAAGTACAGCCATTGTCATTTTCATCTTATTTAACACCCCCCACCCCACTCACACAAAAGAGCATGGTAGTGTTCTTACAGAGCCGTAGCAGTGTGTGTGTGTGCATGTGTGCATGTGTGTTTGTGTGTGTGTGTGTCTATGTGTGTGTGTGTTTGTGTGTCTGTGTATGTTTGTGTGTGTGTCTATGTGTGTGTATGTTTGTGAGCCAAGTAACAAGACAGGGAGCAAGAAACAAAACTCCTCTTTCTTAATTATCCACATCGTTATTAACGACACAGGTATATATACAGGTACATATACAGGTACATGTATATACTCAAAAATACATCCAGAACACACAATTAAATGAAAAACGTAATTTAAGAACACTTGAAATTTTCATTCAGTTTCTTTCATCTGTTTAATATAATCGATCAGTCCCTGTGCGTTTGCCCCAAACCATTCAGCATGGTACACAAGGGAGACAAGTAAGCATGTGTGACATCAAAGAACTGATTGCAGCAACTCAGCCTTTCCACAACATTAAAGCCGCTTATTCCCCCCCATGCCATGAAGAAATAATCTCTGTGGCTCCCCTCTCCCCCTCCCTCAGCCCCCAGTCTGGCTTGAACATTTGCACTTCCAGTAAAAATGCGCCCCAAACACACTGACACCAAACTCAGCACCGGTGCTCCGTAAAATCCCGTGATTCAGTCTCAGAAGCACTGGCTCCCCTGCCCTCCTCTGAACATTATTAAAGCTACACCCTGAACACTCTGTGTGACTGACATGAATGAGAAGCATCTTTATTCATAATCTCTGTAGCGGAGGTCAGAATACAGAGTGTCATTATTCCCGTCTTTCTTCTGTCTCCTGGGTTTTGGCTTCTTAAGGTTCAGGGCAGCGTAATTCAGTGTGTCCTCGTCATGGCACTGTGGAGACAAAGATGGCAGAATTGGATGGATCAAATCGGTTTGCTATTACCTATTTTCACAAATAGCACTTAAAATGCTGATCCCAGGATGGAAATCAGTCTGAGGTTCATTTGTTTTACTGACGATTTGTAATTTGAAATATTTATTACATACTTGCTTGCGTGACCATTCCACTTTTGATATATCACTGTTCTTTTCATCTGTTTAAAATATATAACACATCAATATATTATTTAATTTCGCACGGTATCATACCGTGGTCAGATAACATTCCGAATTTTCAAGCAATCAACATCCTTTTTGTCTCAAAAATGAAAGTAAAAATGACTTCTGTCAATTTAAGTGTGCATGTTTGGATACGTGTCATTTGTTCTCATATATCATATATAATAAAATTGCTATAAAGGAGATCTTGGTAATAAAAGTTATTGATATGCAACTTATTGCAACATGTATATTTCAATAGATTTTGCAAAATATGAAAGATATAATACAAAAATGTAAATCTTACAGTACAAAAAGGTTTATATAAATAAGGTGAGATTTAATAATGGATTTTAAAACTGTATTACCTGCAAGAGTGGTTTTAATATGAAAATGTTATCTATCATAAAACAATTTTATATTTCTATAATTTGTTAAAATCTACATTTTGTCCTTCTGAGTGCATAAAGCCGGGCAGCGTACCTGCACAGTGTGTACAGGTCAGTTTACATCTTATACAAATGAGAGCAACGTTCAGAATAATGCTGCAAGATAAAACTATCAGCAAGCCAGAGTGAAGAGGATCCAGCAGCTTCTGAAAGCCTGTAACAAAGAGATAGATTTCAGCATAATGATATAGAGACACATTTCCCATTTGCTTACATTACATTAGTTAAAGATCAAATCGATAACACATTACAGCAGTTGTTTTGTAAATAGTCCATTTTTAACATGAACTTCTAGTATTTTGCATTTTAACAATTTATATTAATATTTGAAATAATTATTAAATTAGGCTCCGGACCCCCCGCGACCCAATAGGATAAGCGGTTTGGAAAATGGATGGATGGATGGATAATTATTAAATTAACATCTGTGTAATTTAATTTAAGCACTTAAATTAGAAAATTCATTACATTAAAAAAAGAAATAAATGTCTTAATAGCAGAATAAGCTAAATAAAACTTTGAAGCAGATATACTCTCCACACTGGGTGCTACCATCTATATCCAGCTGTGTGCCGTTCCCAAACAGCATCTCCCCACACTGGGTGTTACCATCTATATCCAGCTATGTGCCGTTCCCAAACAGCATCTCCCCACACATGGCCACAGCGCAGTAGTAAGTCCCAGCATCGGAGAGGCTGAGGTTCCCCTTGGGGAGGCTGTAGACGCAGCTCCGTGTAGGAGATCCAGCCTCAGGGCTCTTCTCACACTCATCACTGCTGTTTCCATGGCTGTAAATGACTCCAGGAAGGGATTCTCCTGATCCATGTCTGAACCAGTAAACACTGTGTTCTCCTGCACAGCTCCCAGTCTCTATCGTACACTCCTGGCTGCAATGTGTCAGACACAGGCTGCTGTACCACAGTCCTGCTGTTGGAGTCTTTACCTGAAAAGCAAAATAGTCATGATGACAGCCCTTTGAGAATAACAATGGAAAATACAGATCCTCAAAAATTGTTCTTACAGATTTTTGGGAACTGAATCGATGTTCTTCTAGCCATCCAAGAAATAAGTAACTTCTTGGAGAACAGCTGACATTCTTCTCTCTTTTTATTGTATTACTGCTTATTAGTATATATCAGGTAACACTATACATTAACTGCACCTACATAATACCTAAATAAAAATTATATGATAATAACAAACATTATAATCATATAATGTCTTGTATTAATGTATGAAGGTAGATGAATATAATTAATTTCAATTCAAAGAAATGAAGTGTGTAAAGTGTACTTTATATTTTCATGATTTTCGTGACTTTACATTTGGTTTATGTTGCCCCTTTTCCACAGGAAGGTATTTATTGTTTTTGCATATTTAGCTCTTGATGTGTTTTGGTATTTTTGAGCATTTTGCTGTAGTACCTGCATAATTTAATTCAAGAGCCGAAGAGCTGTTTGCCCATTACTAGTTTGTCTATCTTTTAACATTAAAGAAAAAGTATACATAGTAAAAGGAATTACTTGGTTTCGTAGTTCCTTCTATTTATTTTCTTATGCACACAAAAGTAAGTTTTTCCGTTCAACCATAGCACTACAGCGAAAAGCAAAACGTCATGGCAAATACAATTATGCTTTATTCCAATACACATTGCTAATTTTTCATTATTATTACATTTATTCAGCATAATATCTTCAAAGGTTTCATGATTTAATTTGCAATCTTCTGGCCTGAAATCTTTTCCTGCTACACTGAAGACTCTCTCAGCGTGTGCAGAGAAAGCTGCAGCCAAAGGGTTGGCATCCTCTGATAAACATGGTTGGTTCAGGTATCGGTGACATTATGTGAACCTTTCATGGCAGGAATAGGGACTAGTTTGACTTTTGATGCAGGAAAAGTGTTTGGGACGTTTCTTAGGTTAGAAACTGCCGTCACTGCAGCCAACACTGACTTTTAAGGAGAGACACTCAGCTCTTCCTATGAGCAGATCCACCATGGTGCACAAAATGACAGTATAATTATTATTTTAGGTGACACTTCAAATGTTGCATTATTTCATTCTTTACAAAACGACATTTTTATAACAATGATGTATAACAATGTTAATGTGTTTATGTATAATTCATATTTAAATTAAAGTTCATATTTTAGTTAAAAGCTACACCTACAGTACGTATATGAACTTGAATTTGAATCCAAACCCTTTTTCGTTCTTCTTCTTTAAATTCAAATATAAATTTCAATGCCACAACCTGTTTTCAACCACAATTCAAATGTAATTCAGATTAACAAAATGAACTGAAATTCAAGTTCATATATGTATTCAAAATCCTGAATTTTAGGATACGTATTTGAGAATTTCATTCTCAAATCAGTTCTGAATGGTGCACATCCCTAGTTCATATGTTAAATCATGCATTTTTTTTTCAGAGTGAATACACACTGACTGCTCAGATAAATAACGTCAAAAATAATTTTCTTTTGTTGCTTAAGATTTTTGCACAGTCCTATACTGTATATAACAACTCAAACATTTTTTTATGTTATTTGTTTTAAAGAGGCTGCAATGTGTAACATTAACATCTGTATAAAGAGAAGGTTAGGCTTTTGGCTGACAGCAAGCAAAATGCAACAAATTGTATAATAATAATAATAATAATAATAATGAATGATTTTTGTTTGATGTTTAGAAAAACATTTATGGAACAAAGCAGACAATAAGGTATCTTTGCTAATTTTATATTGACAAACAACTAAACTGTCAAAATTATTTTGCAGGGAATAATCTTACTGACATTATAATAAAGCAAATATGAAAATAGTTGGAATCTCATTTACCTGTGATTATGACAAAGGTTCCATTCCCGAAGGTGACCTCATGAAGAAACACAGCAGCACAATAATACACTGCAGAATCTGACGGCTCCACGTTAGAAATAGTGAGGTTAAAACTCCCCTCTGCATTCAGTAAGGAGTAACGTTTTATGCTTTTATATTCCTTGTAAAATTCACCAGGTACGTAGAGAAGTGCTTTCGCCATGGGCTGGGGCTTCCGACCAACAGCTTGCTTAAACAAAGTAACAAAAGTTGTTTCTCCTTGACAGAAGCATGTCAGGGTCACACTGTCTCCAAGCTGAACCCTCATCAGGTGACTGGGCTGAACAACATCTGTAGTCAGTGCAGTGTCTGCAAAAACAGAAAAACAAAAAAAATCATAATCAAATAAGACATATAATAGTAATCTAAATAACTATTAACTATGATGCAGATTAAATGGCCAAATTCCACTGATCACACCATACAGATAAATGAAAATATTAAAATCCCAAAATAATTTATATTATAGGGCCTTACTAATGAAAATGAGAAGACCAAAGAGTCTGAACATTTTTGTGCTTCCACTGTTTAGAATAAACTGCTCTGCTGCTAAGTGAGAGATCATGGTCGTGGTCGGGATGAAAGGGCAGGAAACAGAGAGGAAACAGAGAGACACACATCAGGCTGATCTGATTGGCTGTTCACATGGGAACTTAAGTAACAGTGAAAAAGCATTTTAATGTGCACTTACATGACGTTTATTAATTTACTCCTTAACATCCAGTTAAAATGAGAACAATTAGATAAACAGGAGCAGATACTGAGCATATAAAGTTCTTTGTACAGAGTGCTGAGATACTGTGGGAGAGCATTTGCTAATCATCTCTCTCAGACAAGCTCAGCACAGTATGAGTCTGTTATCTATCTGATATTAGACAGTCTCTCATACAGTAATAATAATTGATACTTTATTGGTCCCTGTGGAGAAATTGTCTTAACTTCTCTCTCAACTTGCTCTCTTTTTTTTAGAGTAAACAGAGTAAGTTGTCTGCGAAGGGCAGCCACCCATAGTGATGCCCAGTGAGCTGGGGGTTAAGGGCCTCGCTCAAGGACGCAGAGATGTGCTGTGGCTGGGTTTGAACCAGCGACCATCTTATTACAAGCACACAGGCATTAGATCTTCTAATCACACTTAAAAGGCAGATTAAATGTTCTTTCCACCATGCAAACAGAATGTAAATTGTAGCTTTACTGCTTAGATTTACATTCACACATTTGCATTTAAAACAAGCATTTTAAGTGATGTACATGAGAGTAAATGGTGAATCAGTTTATTTGCCACTCTACACATTACATTGGCGCCCATTATAAGTAACTGTACAGTGACATTGCAGTTCCTCAGTTGCTTTGATGCATTTCTGGAATCACCCTTAACATCTGCAAAACTGTAAGTGCATTTCCCAAAACAATTCGTGCAAACAGCACCACACAGATGGACTGTCTACAAAAAAAGTCATAGAGGCCACCAGCAGCCCGAATACCACACCGTAAGGCCGTATGTTAGGATGCTCTCTATGGCAGAGCGGTAGGAGGCCACCAGCAGCCCGCATACCAGACCGTAAGGCAGCATGTTAGGATGCTCTCTATGGCAGAGCAGTTGAAGGTCCCGATCAAGAAATCCGACAAGTTTCCCCAATAAGCCAGTAACCCCGCTTCATAGAACAGGCCACAGGACTGGTTTTGGTGAGATAGTCCGAGTAGTAGGTAGAAATCAGGATGGAGACTGAGTGTGGGTCTAACAGGTGAGCAGATGTAGGACAGAATGTAGAGCCCTCTGGTGGAGTGCCTGTGCATGACTGAATGTATGGTTTGGGTCTGATGGTCTGAATAGTTGGTAGAAATAGGCACCTTCCTACCTGATGTGGTAGGTCTAGATAAGGGGTCACCAACATGGTGCCCCAAGGATGCCCCCAATGACCACATGAGTTGCCCGTGGACCTGTTCTATAAAATAGCACAACTCACCAGCGAACATCATCTAAAATTTAATTTTGTCCTGTTTCTAATCTATCACATTTGCATTTATATAGATTTGAAATTGAATATAAAAAAGCATTTAAAACATGTTTATCATGCATGAAGTTTAGACATGTTTAGGAGGGCGTTTAAAACTGATATCAAACTTCGTATGGCTCAGTACCCGTGAAGTAGCTCTCCGTTTTAAAAAGGTTGGTGACCCCTGGTCTAGATCTTGCAAGTTTGTTTGTACTGGCTGTGTGAACATACTGTAGCACTGTTAAGAATATGCAACACAGCCTGAGTTGGGGATCTGCTGTATGCATCAGTAATATAATGCTTTGTCCTTTTCTAGGCTGTTCATTAAGACATAAAGCCTGAAAGTTTTCTGAATGGCATTAATGAAATTGAGCACTGCCCCCACCTGCTGGCCAATTTATTAAAACATTGAAATCGCTGTCTGCACAGGCTGACGTGTCATTTAAGTCTGATAATTTTCTATGAGTCAAACGGCAAGAAAATGACAAGAAGTTAAAAACATGGAGTTAGATGAAGGAGAAAAGATTACAAATTTGAAGATTATGAAATCAGGACATGTCAGCTAAGTCAGCCAAGGTGGGTCTTAAACATATGGACGGAAGTATGAGCGCTAAACTTAAACGGGTTCACTTGTAACCGCTGCCACCAAATTTCGTTAAATTGCTGGGGAGGTCCAGATACATGAGACAGGAATAGAAGGATTATTCTTTATTAATATACAGACGAGGGTTACAACCCTCCCTAGGGCAATAGAAGGGGATACCTGCCACGGGACATTCTAAAACGCTTAATGTGAAAATGCATAACGCAACTTAATGTATTAAAACAGTCACCACAAATCACCAAATTTCTCGCGAATGTATCTGGCCATAAAGACTTACCTGACAAGAAATCAAAACCGAAATGCTAGGAATATGGACTTTAAGCCTTTTCTTTATGGGCGTCAATGGAGGGGAAAACGCTTGACGTAAGATGAAGTCCATATTCCTAGCATTTCGGTTTTGATTTCTTCCCTGGCATGGGTGACGGGTACACCACGTTCCCAAAGCCACGTTAGCCTCGAGCGAACTGCCCGGAGAAACCGCTCACACCAGCGCTGCAACCCGATCTCCTCCCCTTTTAAACACACATTTCTATGGCGTTAAATTAGTGCCAAAAGTCGTGCGCATAAAAACAGAAAATCCATGCTCTCTACGCGCTCGCGATTGCACAGCACTCACTCACTCGCTCGCCGTTAAATTAGGGCCAAAAGTCGAACCACGCGCGTGCGTGTGCTCGAGTGCTGAAAACCCATCCCCTCTACGCGCTCGCGTCTGCACAGCACTCGCTCGCTCGAATTTCCCGCTTCGTCTTACCGTATATAAAAGAATGGGCCAATGTACGGTAAATTGCATTGTGAATAAAATTTCTTAATACAACATCACAAAGCCAATTTAATAAATTCAAATCCTGGGAAGAACGCTCCTCAGATATTAGTTCTCGGGTTAGTGTTAGCAGACTATAGGCGAAACCACCTTAAGTGCTATCTGTTAATGTTTATTAAATTAGCATTAAAATGGAGAGGTTTATAATATCTTTTGTCCTTGTAGCTGCTAAATACACTCATTATTAAAGCCATAAAGTTGTCTGCCTACTACATTGGAATCTCCACTGAGTAAGTGTTTTTGATGGATTTTATTTAACTTTATTATACTCTGGTCCTTAGATCTAATGTCATACTTCTTCACTTATATTGTTTGTGAAAAGGTTTACCACGGTCAAACAGAGCAGCCACTACATCATCATACATGAACAAGCACCTCACAAAACAAAAACATTTCATTTTCATAATTAAAACTTTTGAATGGTAGGCCTAGTGTGTGGATCAGAGACAAGATCTTGACACCTCATTAACTATAATTTGTTCTGTGAACAGCTCAGATACCACCTTCTCGAAAGTCTTCTGCATAAAATAGAAATAGGATTCAGCGCGACTCCACTAAATTTGGATTACCTGGAGTTCCTTTGTCATCAGGAGCTGTATCTTCTGCAGGCCCTGTCTAATCACATTGAAGTACCTCCTGCTATCACCCTGGCTTTGCAAGAGCTCTTTGACCTTGTGAGGGCACATCTGGAACGTCCAGCCCCATGTGTCACACAGGAAGTCGCTGCCACCAATAGACGACCCAAGATTTTGATTGAAGAACAATGTTTGAAAGAAATGCTCCATACTCAACTTCCTGTGCCTTGCATAGCCACACTGATGGGTGTTTCAAGAAGAACAATCTTAAGAAGAATAAAAGAGTATGAGCTCTGTGTTAGGGAACTTGACAATTTGGTTTCTTCTGTCAAGAATGATCTACCAAATGCAGGCTACAGGATAGTCAATGCAGGCTGCAGTCAATGGGCTACAGGGTTCGGTGGAGAAGAGTTGCAGCCTCCATGCATAGGGTTGATTCCATGCGCATCATATAAAGGTTGTCAAGTCTTGGCTGTGTTGTACGCAGAATGTACCAGGGCCTTTGTCTCTAGTACACGTGGACACAAACCACAAGTTGATCCGGTTTGTATTACCAGCAAATTTATTTGGAGTAAACCCTGGGTGGATTGGTGTGAGGTGGTGGTGGGGCTTTGGAGAAGATTTCCTGCCGATCAACACTAGCAACTTATATCTATCTGTCATGGAGGTCTCGGGACTCACAGATATTCAGAGACATGTGGATAGTTTACCAGTGGTTTTCAGCAGGAAATAGTTATTACTACAAATTGTCACCCCCCCCCGCCCCCCACAGAAACTGGATCTGGCTATAGTGGGAAAATCTTTTTTTTTTTTTTATTTGTGAGAACTTGAAAGCAAAACAAAACTTGGAAAAAATATATGCTCATTCACCAATTTTCTAATCTGGGGTCTAAAGTGGTCAGGCTTGCAAGTGTATTTGGTTATTTGTCTATCCTAGCCTGTTGCAGTGTATATTTCCTGTATATTTTGCATGTAAAAAATGTTGTTTGTTATGTCAGTGCTTAATATTATCATGTAGTCTTCATGAACTTTCTTCATCTTGGCCAGGGACTGCATTTGAAAAGTAGCCACTTGACTAAAATTGGCACATTTTCAGAAATGCCAGCAACAATACTGATAATGAACACCCCTCTAACTGACTCTCAGTTGGTTTAGAAAAAAGACTTTTAAGAGAAAAGAAAGCCTTCCTTTGGTTTTGCATTTTTCTCTTTTTTGTTGGCTGTGCACAATATATTAGAAGAATACCTTACAATTATATTAGTTAAGAAATAACAGATTGCGTATATACAATATTAAGGTGATAACAACAACCCTCACTGTCTCTAGGTGCTGCTTCAGACAGGGCATTCTGCAGCAGGGACACCACCCGTCGTGCAGCATCCAGCAAATCTCCCTATCACAACAGCCCACATAACAGAATAACATTAGTGTATGATTCAGTAGGGCTAGTCCAGGTCTGGAAAGTAGTTGGGCCAGATTTTTAAACCAAGAAATTTAGCTGGGCCAGACATTTTCAGCGGCCCAGTAAGCAACAGGTAATGGCATTTTAAACAAACACAAATCAAGGTACATTATTTTAAAAAACTACAACTGAACAGAATCTGAGAGCAATATTTTTTTTCACTTCTGAAATGAGAAAAATATTTTGGTCGTATCTGACCTAGACGCATCCCAAAGAAAAAAAATGCCTATTAGATGGTAAACAGACATAAAGAAAAAGGGAAAAATCGTCTATAATCATCATCCGCTTATACTGTGGTGATCCATTTCACCCACACAGGCATGATCACCATTAGCGGTTTCCACATTATTGTCGAGGTGACTATTCACTTTACCTCTGCTTTCTCCGACATCTTCCTGATTCTGCCGCCAACAAGGGGCTCATAGGGTGGAGACTGAGGGTGTTAAACAGACCAATCTTTTGTCACTGAATGCAACAAATAATGTATTTATCTGTCAAAAGTCCAGCACCAGGAAAAGCAACAGAGTGACAGTAGAAACTGTAATAATAATGGAAATGCGCCGCCCTACAGGGAAGGAGGAGTGATGGGAGTCCCGGTGGTGGCTAAGCGCGCGTGGGGAGAGGCGTCGTACTGTGAGGCTTCATGAACTTCCGATGGGGCAGTGCTGTCATACAGCGGGGAGCCTGAGAGGGGCACTGTGGCCGGGTGCGAGAGCCCTGGGTAATGAGTTGTAGAGCTGCGCAGTGTCACGATCGGGTACAAGCAGGCAGGCGATCGTGCGGGCAAGGCGTGCAAGGAGCAAGCGGACAGGCAAAAACGGGAGTTTAATTAGGAAGCGCGGACGGGGAAACATCTCACGCATACAAACATCAATGACAGACACTGGACTCAGGTAAGACACGGACTGAAATACACAGGACTGAGCAAATTAACTAGATACAGCTGGGTACAAATCGGGAGAAAACACGTGGGTAATCAGGGGGCGTGGCACACAGGAGGAGCGGACGAGCCGGGCATGACACGCAGGAACTGAGAGCCCAAGCTGTTGGACATTCCACTGGACTAGGAGACTGGGGTGAGTGAGGAGGAGCTCATTGACCACAAACTGGGATACTGGCTGTGTGTGAGCAATGGGGTGGAGATTAAGGAAAGACGTTAAATCAGCATGCAGTGTTGCCTGGAAACAACAACAAATATACTAGTGTCACTGTACTAAAACAATATCAAAATAATGCCTATTTTTTATTCATTTTACTTGTAGAGTGCAAAGTACAAAGGAAAACAAAGAGTAACTATGGCGAAATAAATCAAAGCATGTCCCAGAATGATGGGCCTGAATGGATCAGGACAGAAGAAGGCGAAAGTCCTGTTAACGAGGTGAGACGATGCAGACACAGGCCAGGATGTGGGTATAGGCGAGAACAAGAGGGAAGACGGGGGCCCGAGACTCAGCATGGGGACAGGTGGGGGAGGGGAGGCACGGGCTCACCTGGAGCTGCTCCCGGAGGTGCCGCTATGACTCATGGGTAACATGCCGGAATGGGACGGCACCTGTAGGCTGGACCAGTTGTCATGGGAGGGCAACATGGACAGACAGGTAGACGAGCTGTCTGAATAAGCAGCTGCAAGTATAAAACAATAAATGAAGCAGGTATGTGGTGGGAAGTGTTACAGCGTCCTTAATATGGTCAATACAGAAAAGGCATGTTATCATGTTATGTATATACTGCCTCCAGTTACTTAATGCCTAACTTTAATACATTGATTGATTTGTTCACTGCTGCAGCCTGTGTCAACTTTCCTTTCAGACAGATGTAAAGTCCATTCTGTTTTTGTTCTGTGTAGTTTTTTTTGAACAGCATATGGCTGAATTCTGTTAAACCTCAGACTGAAGAAAATTGTGTTAATTGAAAAGCAAATATCAAAAACTCAGTCTGCAGGAATGTTTTTCTAAATATTTCTGTGGACTTTTGGAAATTTCACGAAATTCCATTGCTCCATTACATAAACACTGAGTGAGATTTCATTCCCATTACTGCAACGTATGAAGAGGATTATGACTTATTACTTTAGGTTATCGGACTGAGTGAGTTTTGGAAATTTGCTCTTCGATAACTGAAGCAGTGCTGTGAATGCAGAGGTTATATGCGTCGCATATCAACAGAACTGTATGTTTATGTCTTGTCTTAATTATTTTGATTAAATGTCTAACTATTCCCAATATGTGTGAACATACTTGGCCAAATAAAGCTGATTCTGATTCAGTCAGAGGGTAATCGTCGGTGTGCTGTACTATCGTGGTGACCCACACAGAGAGCTTAGGACCATGATTTCAGTGTGTGCTTGTGTGAGGGGACAGGCAGGGCGGCGGCTCACTGGGTGATGCACTCCTGTGGGTATAGGGGCTGGGATAGGGGGCGGAGCAGTTACTCCTCAAGGAGGAGTAACAGTCACAGCCGTGGGGGGAGGAGAGGGAGAGGGTGCTCCCAAACTGGGGGTGTGGGTTTGATGAAGAGCAGAGAGACCCTGAGCCTGGGATGAACCAGCTGCCTACTGAAACGAAAGCGGATAAAGACAGAAACTAGAACCTCAAACTAAACAACACAAACAACAATATCAAGTTATATTCAATCATTAAACCGTTATATATTTAATCTAAACAATAGTAATAAATATCGTTCCGATTCAAAATATCATTTACGGGTGAATCTTATGACTTGCATTGGGAAACAGGAAACGGGCCAAGCTGCAGGGCCAGTTCAAAGGCATAGTGCGAGGCGCCCAGAAAGGGGGCGAGGTCTGGGCGGAGTCAGCTAAAGAAGAAAAAGGCCTGACCTTTTTCTGGATGCTGTGGACTGTGTTTGTGTGTGAGCTGCAGCTGCATGTTCCTTACATTTTTTTTATTAACACCAGCACCGTGAGGTTTGGCCTGGACTGGGTCCTGTCCTGCACGGTTGAAGACATGTTGACTGATGGTCAGCCCGTGTTCTGTTGGATCCCACAGAAAGGAAATGGGAATCCCGTTTGGATCGGATGCTGACAGTTGAAAAAAAACTCATGTCTGTGTGTTATGAAAGAATATCAATAAATGTTTCCGAAAGGGGATGACTCATTTGGTAATTATTTACGGCTTATGTTATGGCTGAGAAATTTACAGTCTTTACTAAAGTCTGACTTCTTTCGAGTCACCTTTAATATAGATTGGACACTCTCTATGCTATGTACAATACTTATATAGATGGTACATGTTTACTTGCTTGCACAGATGGTTGATTAGGTAATTAGTGTAAGTGTGTGTGTGTGTGTGTGTGTGTCCAATCGCATGTATGTCCAAGGTCCATAGTAAGTAATATACACTGATCAAGAGATGCCTGAAAGTGGATGAAAGAGGACATTAGTGGGTGTATCACTTAGTGTAACGGGTGCAGGAAAATGAGCAGGACTGCAAGCCATATAATGACCCACTGTCCTTATCTAGCTCTTAATACAGTATGCATACAGTGATGTATCTACAATGGACAGCTACTATAAGCAGATAGCACAGTACAGGTGCTTAATCTGTATGCTATTTCCATCCATCCATTGTCCAAACCGCTTATCCTACTGGGTCACAGGGGGTCCGGAGTCTATCCCGGAATCAATGGGCACGAGGCAGGGAAGAACCCAGGATGGGGGGCCAGCCCATCACAGCTCACACTCACACACCATTCACTCACACATGCACACCTACGGTAAATTTAGCTACTCCAATTAGCCTCAGCATGTTTTTGGACTGTGGGGGGAAACCGGAGGAAACTAGCAGCTTTGTGTGGTAATTGTTTGTATTAAAAATACATTGGATCAAGTCAAATTATTTTTATGAAGAATTAACATCTAAAAGCTGCTAGTAGACCGTGGGAAAATAATTTTTCTATTTTCTTGCTGCCATCTCGTGGCCAAAAGTAGGTATTGCAATTTCCATCATATGTAAGAGGGCCTGCCCATCAGAGTAATGTACATCCTGTGACATGTATTGACTATCAAGACAAACTGAAACACGGTGTATTAGGCTGTCAATGAGTACTGGACTAGGGTGAAAAACTGCCTGATAATCTACCTATTAACTAGAAGAGTACAAACTGGAGACGGATCCCCTAATACAGAGGGATTAACGTCTGTGCCACATCCAGAACCATTCAGTGTAGGAGTCTGGTGGTTCTACTGGATACTGACAAGTACCCAGCCCCTTTGTTCCCTCTGATAATCATCAGTCCTCCTCTGAATGCCTTCACCACTCTATTCCTGAATAGGTACACATTTAAATATGCTAGCAAGATCAAGGTATTGGGATAACTGTTAGGTTCGCTGTTCAGAGAGTTGCAGTGAAAACCATCATACACAGTGGCCCTTTCTGGATAAGATTACCTCCCTCTGATCTAACAGGTCAAGATCAAAGCAAGGTGCATTGCAATGTCTGACACCCAGCACACTACAGCATATAAAATACAGGTATCCATCGCCTTCCGCATTTGGAACCAGGACCACTTGTTGCAAGTCAATTTGGGCGTATCTCAAGTTATACGAGAGAGGCAAGACATTAAGGACAGTATACACAGTACTGAAATAATAATGTACATATTAAACCACAGCACTTAATAAACAGATACTGCACTTACATTTCACAAAAAAAAAATAAAGCACAGATTGCACTAAGAAATCAAAAGATGCATGTGCTAGCAAACAGTGGGAGCTGAGGAAGAAGCAGTGGTGAAATACTTTATTGTACAGTACAGTAAGTTTCTTTTTATAGAATGAAATAGCATACAGGGGGCGGCATGGTGGTGCAGTGGTTAGCACTGTTGCCTCACACCTCTGGGACCCGGGTTCGAGTCTCTGCCTGGGTCACATGGGTGTGGAGTTTGCATGTTCTCCCCATGTCGTCGTGGGGTTTCCTCCCGCAGTCCAAGAATATGCTGAGAATATGCTGAGGCTAACTGGAGTTACTAAATTGCCCGTAGGTATGCATGTATGAGTGAATAGTGTGTGAGTGTGCCCTGTGATGGGCTGGCTCCCCATCCTGGGTTGTTCCCTGCCTCGTGCCCATTGCTTCCGGGATAGGCTCCAGACCCCCCACGACCCAGTAGGATAAGCGGTTTGGACAATGGATGGATGGATGGAAATAGCATACAGATCTTATAAGCACCTGTACTGTGCTATCTGCTCATAGTAGCTGTCCATTGTAGATACATCACTGTATGCATACTGTATTAAGAGCTAGACAAGGGTCATTATATGGCTTGCAGTCCTGCTCATTTTCCTGCACGCGTTACACTAAGTGATACACCCACTAATGTCCTCTTTTATCCACTTTCGGGCATCTCTTGATCAGTGTATATTATTTACTATGGACCTTGGACATACATGCGATTGAACACACACACACACTTACACTAATTACCTAATCATCCATCTGTGCAAGCAGGTAAACATTTACCATCTATGTAAGTATTGCACATTGCATAGAGAGTGTCCAATCTATATTAAAGGTGACTCAAAAGAAGTCAGACTTCAGTAAAGACTGTAAATTGGCAGCCATAACATAAGCCGTAAATAATTACCAAATGAGTCATCCCCTTTCGGAAACATTTATTGATATTCTTTCATAACACACAGACATGAGTTTTTTTTCAACTGTCAGCATCCTTCTCGATTGTCAGAAGCTCTGCGCTAGAGGGAGGTTTACTGGTCTTATACTCTTCTGGCACCTTGTGTGATTCCTGACTTGGGACATCAGTTTGGCTCCTTCTGTATGTGGTTTACATTGTATTTGTTCTTTAAAGTTGCCCCTTCAGAATTAGACAGTGTAACCAGCTTGCCACATATTGCCTGGATGACATAAGGTCCGGTAAAATCCGGTTCCGTTCTTCCTCCTTTCCGTCCCCGCTTCCTCATGTTGAACAGAAGCGCCTCATCTCCAACATGATAAACTGTGTTTTGGTACCTCTTTTGTATTCGTTTACCACATGCCTGCTTCTGTTTTTCCTGTGACTAGGAGATGTTTTCAGCTGTTGTTGCTTATTGTCTCAACTACTTTATTTTTTTCATCAAAAAACGTGCCGAAGCTTTTCTCATCGGGAAGAATAATTGTGGAAAGCTGAAGTGGAAAAACATTCATAGCAAATTATTATTATTCACAGATCATTATAAAGAGTCATTTTCTAAAAGCATTAAGAACAATGTAATTTGCTGTTTCAAGATATGTTTTTAAATAACTACTTGTCAGTCATAAGAAACTCTTCAACACACATGATCCGATCTTGCCACAAATCATTTTTAATCTCACTTTTGTTGCCAGCAGTTCAGACATTAATGGCTGTGTGTTGAGTTATTTTGAGGGGACATCAAATTTACACCATTATACAAGCTGTACACTGATTACTTTACATTCTATCAGAGTTTCATATCTTTAACGTTGTCCCTTGAAAAGATATAATAAAATATTTACAAAAATGTGTGGGGTGTACTCACTTTTGTGAGATACTGTATATTAAGGGATTGATTGTCAATAATATCAGTAATTCCTGATGTAATGTTAAAAGAATAGAGCCTGTCTCACACAGTTCTAAAACAACCTCAAAAACAGACTTACCATTTTATGTCATCATTCGTTTTCTCATCCAGGCCATTGGTTTGGGGATGATATGCAGCAGTGATCAACGGCAGAACAGGGGCTCTGAACGCAGTATGGATTAAAAAGGAATTAACCATCTCTCTCAATATAAAATTAGGATCATTTATTCTCTACAGAGGCCCCCATAGAATAGTGCATCCATCCCCTCACTCATGTTTAGACAGACGTAAGGCAACAGGCCAATGACATTCAGAACAGCAACAACATCAACAATTGTACAGCTAGTTTTAAAATTTAATAAAAAAGACAAACCAATTAGGTAATATTAATGAAATTATTAAAATGTGCAGATTAATAGTCAGAAATAATTTGCGATTTTAAGAGCGGAAAGGATACATTAAAACTCAATTACATTTATCCCTTAATAATAAAAAAAAGGTTTTTGAATTTTACATCATGATAAATGAGAACTATATGTGATTACTAATTACTGTTGACTAATTTCCTGTCTGGACGTTTCCCTCCTCATTGTTAAAAGTCATTATATGTCTGGGTGCCAGTCAGTGGAAGCACACAGACATGTTGGCCAGCTGTCATATTCATTCAGCACCAGCCCATCAAGTAGAGAATTCAGCACCACGGACAGTGACCTGTGTTACAATGACATCAGGTCATTGGCTCTAAATATTTTTCTAGAAATAACTAAATGGCTCTATTGTAGAAATTTCCAGCCAGAGTCTTGTGGTGCGTTCGTTTTTCTCTCGGAACTTGGAAATTCCAAATTGGGTGACATCACATCCAACAATCTCCCGTTCAAGCTAGCACAACTCGGAACAAACATGGCTGCCTCCATGAATACGCTGCTGTGTTGTTGCTTTATATTTTAGCAGTTATGGAGTAAGATTATTATTTCAGACAAATAAACAAGAAACAGGAACTAGTCAAACCACATTAAAAGCTTTATAAAGTATTTTAGTACATTCATAGCGATATTCTTTTTTCGAGAGGCAAACAAACTACAAACAAACCAAAAACACTAACAAGTCTGGTAAAAATCTGATATTGCATGTTAGGATACTGTTTACGGTCACAATATGGTATTCTCTAAATCGAACACGTGCAATTACATTAATAATTACTAATAATTATAAATAATAATAATAATAAATGGGCGGTATGGTCGTGCACTGGTTAGCACTGTTGCCTCACACCTCTGGGACCCAGGTTCAAATCTCCGCCTGGGTCACATGTGTGTGGAGTTTGCATGTTCTCCCCATGTCGTCGTGGGGTTTCCTCCGGGTACTCCGGTTCCCCCCCACAGTCCAAAAACATGCTGAGGCTAATTGGACTTGCTAAATTGCCCGTAGGAATGCATGTGAGAGTGCATGGTGTGTGTGAGTGTGCCCTGCGATGGGCTGGCCCCCCATCCTGGGTTGTTCCCAGCCTCGTGCCCATTGCTTCCGGGATAGGCTCCGGACCCCCCGTGACCCAGTAGGATAAGCAGTTTGGAAAATGGATGGATGGGATAATAATAAATTTAACAAAATAAACATTTTTAAGGATTTGTAAAATAGAATTAATGTTGAGTGTGTAAGCCGCCATGTTGAAATTACGTCACAGGGGCAACTCGGACAAGAAGATTCTGTCAGACATTAACGTCATAAAAGAGGCGTTTCTAATGGGAAGTGATGTTTTTCGTGACGTTTTTGTCCGAGTTGGAGTGAAATAATCAAACGCAGCATGTGTTCCTATTTGAAGAGAATATTCTATTTTTATTCTAAGGAACTACAGAAAATCAGCTCTGCATGTGATCTCCCCTTTACTGCTCGAGCAGGGCACACGCACATCAACAAGTGTCAAGGCAGCAAGTGCATGCAAACAACTTCTCAGGACGGTTACAGTATAGGACCTTCAGAAAGAGCCAGACTGCGGCGTCATTCAGAGATTCCATTGTCTAAGGCTTGCACTAAAACATTACAGCATATTTAAACAAAGTAGCATGGCACCTGTGTCAGAATCCCTCCCTGCCTTGTTCTGTTCTCTCTTTGTTGTCCCCATTTAGCCAGCACATGTCACTGGCCATCCTGACTCCTCTTTTGATTGTGGGTTTTAAGGATATCAGTGGGTCTGTGTTTTCATAATTGTCCCCCAGGCCACCATGCTGCTCAGCCCTTGATTCCAACTACAGTTGCAATCAGGTGGTTCTCAATCTACTAGGACTGTATAACAGGATTGGCCACCTGTTCTACCTTTACTCGTTCAGCCGCATTCATGAGTCTGGCCTATAGGTTATTCAAATTTTGTCCTGCCAAATTTACCGGACAGGAGGTGGACACTGCAAATGAATGTGTGAATACTCCAATACCTACATCTTTACAAGTTACCTGAAGTGGTTTGGTAAATGATTGTGAGGTTGGAAGTCCTTCTTGATGTCTGTTTGCAGCTCATCCACCAGCAACTGCACGAGTTGTCGCTCCCAGAGGGAATCCCACTCTCGGTCCGCTGGAGGGTCCATCTCACTGTAGCTGGAGTATGTTTCCATCAGTCACTTGGCGTGGGGCTCACAGAATTTACCAGGCTCCTGTTTAATCTGACGCACCTTAGTCCAGTCCATGCATCTGGGGAACTTCTCTGAAAATCTCTGGCAGATTCTTTGCAGCTATACTTGATATTGGGTACTTGCCGCAACTAAGTAATGGGTTGTTGAATCAAAGTCCCGTTCCATGTCAAAAATAACCCCATTTTAGGGTTTTGTTAAACAACTGGTCTAATTTGGATGCAGAGGTTCTGCACGGAAGGCCCAGTCTCTGAAGGGCTGTGGCATAGCGAGGCCTGTTCTGCCTGGAATCCGGCAGGTCACTGGCAACATCCCCCAACTCCTTCATCTATAAGGTCGGGAAACCAGAACGTTTACTCCCCCTTATGGATAAGGACATACCAACGTTGGGGCAACTCCTGCTGCCTGAGTCTTCAACCAAGTCCAAAACAAAAGTATACAATGTTAGGAAGGGTAATTCAATGGTATGAGACTGAAACTAGAAACTGTAAATCGGATGGAGTTAAATAGCAATACTGTGGAAGAGGCATGGGAATTTTTTAAAAGCACATTGTTGCAAGTGCAAAAGAACTTCATACCCGTTTCCAGAAAAACTAAATCTAGGAAACTGCAACCAAGCTGGTGTCATGACCTGCTTGTACGATCCTCGTGTGTGCCACGCCCCCTCATTAACCATGTGTGCTGCCCCGATTGTAACCAGCTGTTTTCTGTCAGTTTGAGTAGTCCTGTGTATTTAGTCCACATTCAAGTCTGTTTCCCCAGTCCTGTCATTGAAATCTCTCGCTGTTGGTACCTGTTTTCATCAATAAACCCTCATTCCCGACTCTCCGTTTCCCGGATCCTTGATTCCTCGCTTCCTGCCTGTTCGTCCAGCACGCGATGTCACAGGTGGTTTACTACGAAAATTAAGAATAAAGTCAGGAGCAAAAGGGCTTTCTTCCACAAATGGAAATTAACTAATGATTTCAAAATAAAGCAGGAGTATCTAAGTCTACAGGTTTAGTTAATAACAGTTATAAGGATGACGTTAAAAGTTTCTTCCAATATTTTAACTCCGAAAGAGCTCTAAAAGCTGAAAATCACTCATTTGCAGGATAGTAAGGGCCTTATAATTGAAAATGAAATTGATATAAATGAGTTTAATGATTATTTTACAATGGCTGTTCACAGTAGAATAGCTTACCACCATTTAGTACAAATACAACGATGTCTATGACCAATATATGTATAACTGAGGCTGATGTGGTACAAAGCCTAGCTAAGCTCAAAATAAATAAATCGCAAGGCCCTGATGGCATCTTATCTATAGTTTTAAAAGAGATGAGGGGTATTATTAGCCAACCTTTAACTTTACTATTCCAGAAATCATTATCTGCTGGTGTGGTATCTTCTGATTGATGTTAGATCATGTCTCATGTCCAGAGAGGCTACAACAGGATCTGGATTTAATTAGCGACTGGGCTCATACGTGGCAGATGAAATTTAACATAGATAAATATAAGGTAATCCATGCAGGGAGCAGAAATATAGTAAATATAGTAAAGTACAGATATTTTATGGGTTCCACTGAAATAAAGGTAGCTGATTACGAGAAAGATCTCGGTGTGTATGTTGATACTTCCATGTCCCACTCTTGCCAGTGTGGGGAAGCATTAAAAAAAGGCAAAAGGATGTTGGATTAAACTCCACACACCTAGAGATGTAAGTCAAGAGAAGTGATGCTACGATTATATAATTCCTTGGTAAGATCCCACCTAGAATACTGTGTGCAGGTTTGGTCACCATACCTTCAGAAGGACATTGCTGCCTTGGAAAAGGTGCAACGTAGGATGACTAGAATGATTCCTGCACTTAGAGGAATGTCTTATGAGGAGAGGTTCGCTGAGCTGAATCTGTTTAGCCTCAAGCAAAGGAGACTATGGGGGGACATGATCCAGGTATATAAGATTCTAACAGGTCGGGATGCTGTTCAGCCAAATGACCATTTCAATATTAATTTAAAATACTAGAACTCGTGGCCATAGTGGAAATTAGCTGGAGAACATTTAAAAATGAATCTGAGGAAGCACTTCAATTCAATTCAATTTTATTTATATAGCGCTTTTAACGACATGCATTGTCACAAAGCACTTTACATTTAACCGGCCAGAACCCCACCAAGCAAGCCTGAGGCGACAGTGGCAAGGAAACTCCCTCTAGCAGGAAGAAACCTTGAGTGGAACCTAGACTCAGAAGGGGACCCCATCCTCCTCTGGGCGACCAAGGAGCATGAAACTGCATTTACATTGACATTCATTAGAGTTCATATAGTTATAAAGTCCCAGTTGGTTTCATGTAGTTATATCCAGGAGTCCAGGTGCGGGTTCACACGGTGTAGTCGGCTCGGTATCAGCTCGAAAAAGAGAAGATGGAGAAGAGTTATTGCCCTACACCTAACCGGCAGGACTAAAGCAACTATGACAGCCTGCCTAAAAGAGTGACCTGGAAGGAAGCACAGGCATGAGGGTTTACAGAGGTTTTGGCGTCAAGCCACCTCCCATCCACAGCTTAAGTGATCGGCGAGAGTGGCAGGACGACAGCACCAATCCCCCCTTTCCCCTTCAATCTCAAATAACTATGAACCTCCAGATTTCCCATTCACCTTAGAAAAGAAGATTTAACTATCCAAAAGACTGGCGAAAGAGGTACATCTTAAGCCTTGACTTAAAAGCAGAGATTGTGTCTGAGTTCCGAACACTAATAGGAAGTTTATTCCATAGCTGTGGTGCTTTATGAGCAAATGCTCTTCCCCCAAAGGTAATGTTCTTTATTCTGGGTACGGATAGAATACCTCCATCTCGTCATCTAAGTGTATGATTCGGAACGCAAATGAGGTCACTCACATACTGCGGTGCAAGACCATTTACAGCTTTATAGGTTAAGAGCAGTGTTTTGTAGTCAACACGAAATCTAACTGGCAGCCAGTGCAGTGAAGATAAAATTGGGGTAATATGATTATATGTTTTAGTTTAACTATTGCTAGTAGCGGTTCAATCAATGCTGGGAGCATCGCTGAATAATTTTGATGGAACAGGGTCTAGCATACAAGTAGATGAATTTGAAGATAAAATTAAGTACATCAGTTCTGACTGGTTAACCAATATTCAATATTCAAAATGTTCTGTTTAATTGAGCATATTTTTGGTCAAAAAGTTTCATAAAGTCGTCACTGGAAAATAACCAGTGGTCTGGTTATTAGTCAGCTTGGACACCATAGTAAATAGGAATCTAGGATTATTTTTGTTTATTTCAATTAGTTCTGATAGATACTAGATGATTTGGCGGCACTAAGAGCCTTTTTGTAGCTACCCATAGCCTCTTTCCATGCTAGTTCGAACACCACTAGTTTAGTATGATGCCACTTACATTCTGTAAGGACATAAAACTTATAGGTCCTGCAGGCCCCAACTCTGATCAGCCTGCATCAGTCTATTTCAGAGCTCCGCTGGCCCAGGCAAGACTGGACTCAACTCGTCAAACCACCCCTTTTAAGGAAGGCAAAGGCCTGCCGGCTCCTGAGAGACTGGATAGGAATAACTGGAGCAGCACAGAAAAAGCAAGACCTTTCACCCCCGGAGTGACCAGAGTTCCACAATCAATCCACAGCAACAACAGCTGTCAGCCTCCAGACACAGACACCTTTTCCACTATAAACAGGATAACTCAGCACACATAGATGTTAGGGACAAATACACGCATGTTTGGTCTCGTTTGAATAGGCATGAGACGAGGAGTATTATACTCTCAGATTTAAGGCAGTATAGCTTTTCCTAAGAGAAATACAGAAACTTCGGCTCAACCCACCAAACTGAGAGAGATTCTCTCATGGTAGAACAAGGGAATTACAACCACCCCCTAAAGTGATCTGATTGGCTGGGGACTTGAGAACCAAGGTCAGCAATGCCCCTAAAATTAACCATTGACCGAAATTAGTCAGTCTTCAGAAACATGCCATCACCTGGTCTGGATACTTAAGGAAGGGCTTCAGAAGTAGTCGGGGAGTCACTCTGTAATCAGAGCTCCCGCAGAGAACTGGGTGAAAGTCTATCTGTAGTCAGATACTTTCCACAGAACTTTGTTCACTCTCAGCTGAGGAATGTGATTGTTTAATATTGTATTTGTCCAAATGTATTTACAAGTATGTGTCCACATGTCAATAATTGTATATTGTAGTATTTTTAATAAATGTTGTTTCGATTACTTTATGACTGTCTGATTTGCTAACTTCTTCATAAACTTTCCAGATTGGACTTCTATCCTTATTAGGACTATGGTGGTAAATACTATCTTGCAGCCTCTGGGTTAAATCCCATTTATTTATCCGGGTCCCAAACTTGACTGCCCAAGTTAAGTTAGGTGGATACCAAAACTACACCTCTGGAGTTCGCACACGCTGATGACAGGTACCGGTCTACCCTCTGAGGGGCGTACACACTATGTTCCTAGGCACCGGGCATAGTCCCTGAGACGCTCACATGGTAAGACAATGGGTGGCATCGGCGGAGGCCCAAAGTAAACCTCGTACAACCTTTTTTATTTTTAACTGAGCAATTTTCTCTAGTGGAATTAAGCATAGATGCTAAATAATCCGTAATGCTATCAAGTTCAGCAGAATTCGACATTAGTTTGGTTGAAAACGATAGCTCAGGGAGGTTATCGATAAAGTTACTTGCTGTATTTGACGTGATTGTACGTTTGGCATATAGAAGCGAGTCGGGGGGCTAATATTTTGAGCAAGGGAAATATTGAACGCAATAAGATGATGGTCAGAGATAATACTGGACTGAGGCAGTAGAGTTGAATACATGATATGAAGACAACTGGATCACAACTGGATCACGGGGGAATCATAAGCAGGGAAGAACACACAGGCAAACAGCAGCAGCAACATTAAAGGCAGGACTGAGAAGCACATTTATACAAGGCTAAGCAGGGAGCAAACTAGAGGCACCTGAAATGAGTAACACAAGGGCAGGAAGGAGAGGTAAAACAAACGCGGAACAGGCATGGCACGTTATACCACACTAGGGAGGAAACGGGAGGTTCAGGAGGGCAGGGTGTGGCAGGGATCCGTTTCAAAATTTAATTTTGGCTTGTACAAACCTTGGTAAAAGCTGCAAAAGATCGATCAACCACTTTCTGAGCTATTGTCTTAACAAACAAAGCATCTGTTGGGGTGGCGGTGTCTGGGGAATACCATGTGTAATACACCTTGTGAAGATTTATATGTAAAACAAAATATTTTTTGATTCTATCACACATATAGAAATTATCCATCCATCCATTTTCCAAACCGCTTATCCTATTGGGTCGCGGGGGGTCCGGAGCCTATCCCAGAATCAATGGGCACGAGGCAGGGAACAACCCAGGATGGGGGGCCAGCCCATCGCAGGGCACACTCACACACCATCCACTCACACACACACACCTACGGGCAATTCAGCAACTCCAATTAGCCCCAGCATGTTTTTGGACTGTGGGGGGAAACCGGAGTACCCAGAGGAAACCCCACAATGACATGGGGAGAACATGCAAACTCCACACACATGTGACCCAGGCGGAGACACGAACCCGGGTCCCAGAGGTGTGAGGCGACAGTGCTAACCACTGCACCACCATGCCGCCCCTTATAGAAATTATTCTAGGTTTAAATAGTAATTTAGCTGAGTAACTAGGCTGAAATTCTAGATAGTTGCAATTTTAAGAATTATTACTATTATTCACAGCTTTTAAGCATGCAGTTGGATGACGGATGGATGGATATTCAGCCACCAGAAATGCCAATTGTTGTTAAGAGGATCAAAGTCTGCAAAGTAGTATGCAGGGTTTAAGGCCAGAACACAGCATACTCTCCGACAGAAAGCATAAAGTTCACTGGGGGAATTTCTGTGGCCACTGCCTGAACAGCATGTGTGGAGAATGTTTATGAGGGTCGAGCCATGCAGAGCTGCTGGCCCTGGCATGTAATGATGAATCACAAATCAGTTAAAAATCGGTGCAAATGCATGAAGATTTAAACCGGCTGATGTGGAAAATGAATCACTATTGTAGGAGTACTTCACAGTACTTTAACAGAAAAACTGGTGTAATATTACATTTGATTTCACAATGTGAGTTTGACGTCAGATGTCACTGCGTATCACGTCGACATCGTACGTCAGTTTTTGGTTTTGAGCGAACGCGAGATGATGAATGAATTTGAAACTGAGGACGGCACAGTGGTTAGTGCTGGCTTCGGTCCAGGGCCCTTTCTGTGTGGAGTTCGCATGCTCTCCCCGTTTTCGCCGGGGACTCCAGGTTCCTCCCACGGTCCAAAAGCATGCAGGATAGGTTGACTGGTGAGTCTAAATTGGCCCTGTAGTTGTGTGAGTGTGTGCGACCTGCGGTGTGTAGGTGACTGCCTGGGCTTGGTTCCTGTCTGCGCCCCTTGTTCCCGGGATAGGCTCCGGTCTCCCCCGCGATCCCAGTTGGGATTAAGTGGTTTCAGAAAATGGATGGATGGACGCACCGCCCGATCTTCAATTGGCGGTGTGGCAGCATATTAGCTTTCCGGTAATCACAAACGAGGAGGAAACAGCGAGAAAAGCACAGACAAGACATAAACTGCATGCAAACATTGTAATAGACTGATAACATACACAAACAGGTCCACTGGCACCACCGTGAGCTGAGTGAAGATTATTAAAAGGGCAAAGCACGCTAAAAAGCTGCACATGCAAACCTTAGCTTATTTATTTGATTTATTTTTTTTTATTTACTTATTTTGATTTGGGATTTTTTTCAACAGTATTTTATTCAAATTCAGTTGCACTGTTCACAACAGTGTCAACAGTTCAGAAAGATAAATATAAGAATATTTTTGAATATATTTGTCTGCAGCTCATTCTGCAAAAAATGAGAAAATTGTATCGTGAACTCAGAATCGTGAATCGTATCAAATGGTGAGTTGAATGTATCGTTACATCCCTAGTTCTTACAGTAGTACTATGGTATGGTGGAGCCACATGACAGGAAGGCAGTACATTGCGAAGTCTGTTAAGAACATCATTCGCACTGAACTGCCCTCCATTGACCAGCTGTACTTTAACTGCCACAGTAACAAGGTTCAGTCTATAATCCAGGACTCTGACCACCATCCACAAACACTGACTAGCAGATTCATGAACAGCTTCATTCGCCAAACAATTCAAACCTGCAGCTTTTGCATCCCCTGTAACAGTCATTTCCACGGCAGCTGCACTGTACAGCTGTTACTGCACTTTATCCACCACTGACCACGTATCATCCAGTTTTGTCCTGCTTTGTATCGCACTGTTTCTGCACCATGTTGTCTTGTACTCCCTTGTGTTGTTATGCACCATCTGTGTTGTTCTGAGCAGTGCCATGATGCAATATTACAAAAAGATCTTGAGGAAATGCAGAGTTCTGGAGGAGATTCTCACAGATCATGGCATGTGTTTATACTGAAGAAACTGTACAAATTGCTAGACATAAAACACAGGACTGGCAACTGTGGTACGTTTTAACACCTTGATAAAAAACTTAAAATCCATAGTAAGTAGAACAACCTCATAGAACCTTTACTAGTCATTGTTCAGAAGATTAACACGGATTAAAAACCATTACTATGAAAGCACGCTAATCAGTTAAGTTGATTATGTGGAGAGAGAGAAAAAAAACTGTCTTTGAAAAAGATCAACCATAGAACGAAGCTGCAGCATTGACACCCCCTAGTGGTGATTTGAAGATAGTTCTGTCTGTAGCAGCTAAGCAGTAGATTTGGCGTCAGGTGCCATGACAAACTCAGTGCTGCTCGGTTTGAACGGCAGAAGCACAAAAATAAAGGGGGCATCTACTGCACGCCCCCCACCCTTGAAAATGGTACAAATTATCATGCAACAGTTTTCTTAAGTAAGTCTTTTTGGGCGTCTGCAGAAACCTCCACGATGCGATTGCCCTGATTAAGAAGTGCGCAGCGGATACAATTTGGGATGCATCGTTCATCCGATTTATTAATATATAATTATTAGTATGTCTATATTATTTTAGAAACGTTACTTGACGAATATTTTTCATTGAGATTGATTCCCCGTTTAAAATTTTGGTGACACTTCATATTTTTTAAGAGAGACAGACAATTTGACGCATGCAATTTGCAGAAATATGTTGTGCCGCTATAAAGTACACAGGCAGCATGACAAACATAAGTACTCACTGAAGCCACGACATACGCCCGGCTGGCCCCAGCGGTACCCCTAAGAAGAAGGCTTTTTTCACAACCCACGACCATCACGAGGGCAAAAAAAAACTGAATAGCCTAGAATTTAGTTAATTACAAGGCACATATTTATTGGAGCAAGAGCTCTAACATAAAACTACCTTGTAATTATAAAGTATTATGGCTGTGAACAATGTACAAACAGGCACAGAAAGTAAAATACTCCAAAAATGCAAAGAACCTAAATATTTTTGTTTCCACCGATTCACTCTTGATGTGTTAGGAGTCACAGTTCAGTAGCCTATTCTTCAGTATCTGCATTTAAGACCACCAACTGCTCTTTCTCCTCCTTCGCTCGTCGGCTCAGAGTATTGGACTTGGTAAGTAATGTTGCCCTTTTGGTTCCAGCAGCACTCTCTGCTTCCTCTGCCATGTGCTCAGCATCCTTTTGTAAACTCTCACATACACTTTCCAGTGAGACTCTCTTCCTCTTGAGTTCCTCAAGTTTTCTTTTTTGCTTTTCGCTCATCTTTCACCTTTGGTCAGAGGCGCTCCCCCACACACTCTGACATGGTCGCATATAAGCCTCTGTGCAACAACTGTTTCCTCTGATAAGTTGCAGGTCTCCACCTCTATTCGTTCCACTTCGGCTTGCCCATAGGACAGCAGCAGCAAGTTCTTGCAGAACATCCAGAGGTCAGGATAAGGCCCACTAACTTTTTGATGTAAAAAGACATCAACTTTGGATGGTGCTGAAGGAATGAAGGATATAAAATCCAAGCCTTTTGCCTCATTGTGCAGGTGATTATCAGACTGCTGGGATATTGCATCACCTGTAATTACATTAATTACAGTAGATTAGATGCAGATCAACAATGTCAATACACAGAATCACATGTAGAATAGGAAAGTGATTTATAACCCAATTTTCCTATGATACCATAAATGTGCAATCATTTTAATTTAATCTTGAGATATCTCTAGGCTCATCAAAGAAAATATAACTGGGCTGATGCTTCTTTTCAAACACCAAGAGTCGGTCTTCTAAATACTGCTAAAATCTACGTGTTAACACTATTCAGTTCAGGGACGGATTATGGGTTGTGTGGGCCCCTGGGTAAAACGTTCGCGAGGCCCCCCCCCACCACCACCACCTGCACCACCACCACAACCACCACAAGTCAAGGGCCCTTGGCAGCCAAACACCCTCCCTATAGGGTCAGGGGACCTTGTAGGCAGAGGATCAAAGAATGTAGGCCCTCTAAAATAGACAAACGAAAATACATTGCTGATAAGCGTTGCAAATTGTTTTGGGCTTGGGGCCCACGGGCCCCCTGCACCCCAAGGGCCCCTGGGCAGCGGCCCCGCTAACCCGGTTTGTAATCCGTCCCTGATTCAGTTAGATGTGAAAAAAGAAAAGCATAATTTAAAAATAATATTCTGAACTATCCTATTCTTATCCTATGATTTACCAGCAGATATCCTGCCTGCCAACCGATTCTCCTGCGCAAACTTCTGCATGAGATTTCTCCTTTTCTGCTGGCAGTTATCTGGCTGGTGTGCATTTTGTTTGGGTCCAAGCACGTCATCTCATGTACAATCGAGTACTTCAGAGGGCATTTATCCAAGGCCTTTTTGCACATTTTTGAGAGCACAATCTGGCAATTTTTTTTAATCTGAAGGACACCAAGGTCACTTCCACTGCCTTTGGCTCCTGACTGTCTCTGACAAAAAGATGGTTTGTCAAATTTCCAGAATCTTTCTGCACACTCAGCCCAAGGTTAACACTACCTCAGCTGTACATATCAAACCAGCTCAAACTCCATGTTATTCACATATTTTTTACTTCACAATTGTTTGATACATTTGTATGTAAAGATACCAGTGAATTCACAGAAGTCCCACCTTGATGACAGCCATTCCTATATCCACCTCCTTTGGACTGAGCCAGAGTTTTTGCCTGTACAACAGCTGTACATGTTGCTACACAACACTTAAACATTCTATTTCCTCAATGAACTATTTTTTTTGCAGCAAAAGCCATGAAGCAGCAATAAAATCTTTAAAATATGCTTACCAATAAATATGGTTCTCCCATTTAAACACATGTAAAGATAAACCATGGATATTTAAAAATCATGGGTTCGTTAATGAGTTTAAATGTTATTGAATGGCTTACCTTAAACTTCTCCAGTAAGTCTTCAGCGGTGGAGTGGCTCATGTACTGTGATCCCAGAACCAGGACTGCACTCGAGAGCCATTCTCATAATTCACCCAATACCTGACATGCACATCCAGTTGTTTTCTTTTGATGGTCCTGTTCATACTTACGTCAAACATGACAACGAAGCTCCCTTTTAATATATGGAGCGAGTCCAAATCGCGCAAGAAAAGCGGTTTTATCTTTACCACAAGTGACCCTGCGAGTCAGGGAACATCACCCTGGAGACGGTGTGAATGTCATCATTGGACGTATAGGAGTGATGTCGGCAAACCGTTTGCAAAGCCCATAGCACTTCTGCTTTCAGTGTGGGTTGAGGAGGATGTACTGAAGGCATTATTTGTCATGGGATCCGGAGACACTGCCAAAACGGGTGTAGGCCTATCTTTAGAGGTTGTACTTATCTCCACTGAATAAACATAAATCTGGGCTTATTCTATACTGAACAAAAATATAAACGCAACACTCTTGTTTCTGCTCCCATTTTTCATGAGATGGACTTAAAGACCTACAATTCATTCCAGATACACAATATTACCATTTCTCTCAAACATTTCTCACAAATCAGTCTAAATGTGTGATAGTGAGCACTTCTGCTTTGCTGAGATAATCCATCCCACCTCACAGGTGTGCCACATCAAGATGCTGATCTGACATCATGGGTAGTGCACAGGTGTACCTTATACTGCCCACAATAAAAGGCCACCCTGGAATGTGCAGTTTTTTGCTTTATTGGGGGTCTGGGGACTCAGAACCGGTCAGTATCTGGTGTGACCACCATTTGCCTCATGCAATGCAACACATCTTCTTCGCATAGAGTTTATCAGATTGTCAATTGTGGCCTGTGGAATGTTGGTCCACTCCTCTTCAATGGCTGTGCGAAGTTGTTGGATATTAGTGGGAACTGGTACACGCTGTCGTATACGCCGGTCAAGCACATCCCAAACATGCTCAACGGGTGACATGTCCGGTGAGTATGCTGGCCATGCAAGAACTGGGACATTTTCAGCTTCCAAGAACTGTGTACAGATCCTTGCAACATGGGGCCGTGCATTATCTGTCTGAGTGGCTGGTCTCAGACGATCTTGGAGGTGAACCTGCTGGATGTGGAGGTCCTGGGCTGGTGTGGTTACACGTGGTCTGCGGTTGTGAGGCCGGTTGGATGTACTGCCATATTCTCTGAAACGCCTTTGGAGACGGCTTATGGTTGAGAAATGAACATTCAATGCACGAGCAACAGATCTGGTTGACATTCCTGCTGTCAGCATGCCAATTGCACGCTCCCTCAATGCTTGTGGCATCTGTGGCATTTTGCTGTGAGACAAAACTGCACATTCCAGGGTGGCCTTTTATTGTGGGCAGTATAAGGTACACCTGTGCACTACCCATGATGTCAGATCAGCATCTTGATGTGGCACACCTGTGAGGTGGGATGGATTATCTCAGCAAAGCAGAAGTGCTCACTATCACACATTTAGACTGATTTGTGAGAAATGTTTGAGAGAAATGGTAATATTGTGTATCTGGAATGAATTGTAGATCTTTAAGTCCATCTCATGAAAAATGGGAGCAAAAACAAAAGTGTTGCGTTTATATTTTTGTTCAGTGTACATTGATTTACAGAATCAAATTTAAAAAACAAAGATACACTGATTTTATACAGATTACTAACTTTTGGGGATCACAATACAAATCTAAATATTTTAGACAAGTTACTTATCTGCTTATTGAATGGTGGGCGAAAAAAATATCTGTATAGTGTCCATTATCTAAAACCCCGCAATGACGTAGTTTGTGTTGTTCTTAAAATAATATTAACTTAAACGGTCAATCTGATTTTCTGGAGGAAAAATAATAGTTTTGATGAATCAACAGCTTGGGAAAATAGTCGCTAGATTAATTCAAAGAAAAATTGTCTGTAGTTGCACCTCAACAGTATAACCAGTGATAATACTATATAAATAAAATTAAAGTAATGGCACCAGCATAGACAGACACAGTAACAGTACAGAATGAGGTAACAGTGGCAGTGTGAGGAAATGTCAGCGTCACTGGCTGGTTAACAGCAATGGGGAGGAAACTTGTCTCTAAATCTGGAAATGCTTGTGCAGATGGATGGATGGAAGGTGAAAAGTGACAGTGCTGGGTGGCTAGAGTCTCTCAAGGTGCTGCTTGCTTTTCTGAGGCAGCACCTGAAGACGATGCCTTTGACCGCCAGAAGCTGTGTGCCCGAGGAACTGGAAGCTGTTGAAGCCTCTACAGCATCCTCTGCGATGTAGATAGGACTTTGGGGAGTCATCCGTTTGCGAAAGTCCAGGATCAGCTCCTTGGTTTCTCTAGCGTTGAGGGTGATGTTGTTATACATGGTGAAGAGCTGGGCCTACAAATCCCAGCATTCAAGAGGTGAAAATACAGACTTAGAGGGAATTTGGGAAAAGTGAAAAAATCCTCTTTACTCGTGTCTGTATAAATCTCACCAAGCGTAACTTTGCAGATTAAAGACTGGCTGAGAGTGTAAATGTAAACGCTGATAAGGAGTCAGGAACAAAGTGCTCATGTAGTGCACACCTGGGTCCAGAGGGCTCTTGTTCAGATGGAAAACTGAACAGGCATCTTTTGTGCTAAATGACAGCCGGTGCTGCTCAAGATGATGGACACTATGGGGAAATAAAAAAAAAAAGAGTTTTGAATGAAAAGACACACAAGAGTAACAGTGCAGCCTTGGTCACGTCTCCCCAGCTCATGACTGGACCAGGCTCCACATTGACCCCAAAACTGGCTTTACACACAGGAAACTCACTGAAACTCAACACAACATTGTCCTGATCTTGCCTGGGGAGTTTCACCTGGTTACTGAGATGACCGGCAGCACAGACAGTCTTACCAGCAACAGATATGCTATTAAGGGGTGCGAAGCGTCTGCTGCCAGCACATGGCTTTATATCTGTCGGCTGCATTTGCGCTGCTCCTCCCTCCTATAAAGAGGACAGTTGAACAGCAGTGTGAAGAAAGGGCACAGAAGCAGAAGTCAGTGGAAAAAGCCCCATTACTAACCCTAAGCCCAACTTACTGCAAACAGCCCACTGTATTTCATATGTCTGCTTCATATTTTCCATTTAATTGCCATAATCTCTGGCAGTCAGTGACAAAAGTTATTTACCCTTAAACAGTACTGAGATTGAGTAGAGTGAGGTACTTAAGCGGTATTATGGAAGAATAAAAGCTGAGTCCCATGTCCAGGCGAGATGCGTAGCTGACAGGCTGATGAATGTTTCAAACTCTTACCTCCACCGTACTGACAGGAACGGCGAGCTGCTGTGGCATCATGGCATTAAACTTCTGTTTCTCCAGGGAAGAAAACAACCAAGACCAACCTTAATAATCCACACACTTTGAAGACTGACATAAATGGTAAATATGAGACGTAAATATCATCCAACACTACCAGGTACTCAGTGAATACTCAGTCATGCAGAAATATAATCTAAAGTTATAATTATGGGGACACGTGGCCGTCCACTGCAGGTGACAATGTCCTAAACTCTTTCATACTTAAAGAACACATACAGTTATTACTTTGTAAGGATGCATAAAACTCCAGTTCAGTAAATTTATGGAATATATACTGCAGCAACTACTTTATAGTCATTTATTAAGTAACTGACTTATTTCTTCCCTGCGGGAACTTGTAATTATGCTGAAATAAAAATGTAACTTAACAGCGTTAAAAAGAACTCAGGAATCCAGTCCAAAATGCTTTAGTTTGACATGTGATCAAAATTCAAACTAAATTTCATAGAGTAAACTAATACATGATAGCATCCATGCAAAAGATCAACGGCAGAACAGGGGCTCTTAAGGCAGACTGCATTAAAAAGGAATTAATCATCTCTCTCAATTTAAATTTGGGATAATAATTCTCTTCAGAAGCCTCCATAGAATAGTGCATCCATCCCCTCACTTATGTGTAGAGACGTATCCTAAGGCTCTGGCAACAACATTCAGGTCAACAGCATCAAAAATTTCACAGCTAGTTTTAAAACTTGTTTTTCACTTTACGTTACAGCAAGTTAGTTAATATTAAATTATTGCAACGTGCAGATTAATAGTCAGAAAAGGTTTTTGAAATTTACATAATGATAAATGAGAACTATATTTGATTACTAATTACTGTTGACTAATTTCCTGTCTGGACTTTTCCCCCTTCATTGTTAAAAGTCATTATATGTCTGGGTGCCAGTCAGTGGAAGCACACAGACACCTGGCCTATTCATTCAGCACCAGCCCATCAAGTAGAGAATTCAGCACCACGGACAGTGACCTGTGTTACTATGACATCAGGTCATTGGCTCTAAATATTTTTCTAGAAATAACTAAATGGCTCTATTGTAGAAATTTCCAGCCAGAGACTGGGTTCCTATATGAAGAGAATATTATTATTCAGACAAAGAAAATAAACTACAGAAAACTAGCTCTGCATGTCATCTCCCCTTTACTCCTTAAGCAGGGCACACGCACATCAACAAGTACCAATGCAGCAAATACAGATGAACAATTTCACAGCTTCAGAAGAAGTCAGATTTCTGTGTAATTCAGAGATTGTCAAAGACTTCTGATAGAACATTTTCTGCACTTGAGTCTAATTTCAAGATAAATTGCACCTGGGTCTATTAAAACAAGGTGATGCTGCCTGACCTACCAACCAAGGCTGGGGAGGAAACGTAGGAATACAAGGAAAGCAAGGAAGAAAAGCAGCCACCCTATCTCATGGTCACGGACACAAACATCAGGGAGTGTTATGAAGAAGACACCACACTTAGGACCATTGGTTTTACGCAGTGAATTACACCAGAGAGAGTTTTTACATTCTAGCTGTGTTATGTAACATTCCTCAGCCTTCAGCTTTTTTCCCCACACAATGCAGGACATGCAGGGGTGCCAAACAAAACAGTGGAGCTGCAGTGTAGCCAATTATTTCTTTCAGTAGTTTTAAGATGGTTTGTGAGGTTGTGTGTTAGAGATGGCGGTGAGCAACACTGAGGCATCTCAGGGAACCATGTTGCCCATATTAAAAAACATGCACGCATGCAACTCAGGCAATCCAGCATTTCTTATTTCAGTTACGTATGACACTGCATGTTGCGGTTTTACATGTTCACTACAAGTCAGTGGTTTTTTCCTTGTATGATTATGGCCACATTCACACCAAAAACACACTAGACATACTGTACAAGGCACTCAAGGGAAAAATTCTCAGAACACAAAGTGAATGTATCAACCGAAGAAGGATTTTTCCTTTTCGGAATATTCATTTTTTTCCATGTGGAACCACTGTCCATGATTCAATTGAGTGCATTCAAAGAATGATACATCAAAACTAATAGTGACAAAATATTCATTTAATATGCATTGTACATGAATGTAGGACTTAGATGTTGATGAATTTCTCATCAGTGAAGGGCATATACACTTAAGGGGTATTATGAAAAAAAAAGTTGAGAACCCAGAAGTAACTATCCGATTAAAGATGTAATCTGGTACATGTGCAGACCAGTGATGGATATGTAAATGATTCAAATTGCAAGGAGTTGGCATGTTTAATCACCAGACACGGGATGCCTCGTAGTCACATTAGACAGTGTTAACGGCACTTGACGGAGTTTGATAGGGTTGCATTGCGGGTTTACATGAAGCCAGGTGGTCATGTGCTGCAATTGCATGTGGGCCATGCGGATATCACAGTGGCCTGATATTGAAACCAATGGGCACGTGAGGCATCCACACACGTCGTGAAGTTTCTGGTCATCCAAGACAGACCACGCCAAGGAAGGATCGTCGGATTGTGCTCCAAGCATCACAGATCCCCATGACACCTGCGCCTGATATATGGACACAGCTACTGGACTCTCTACAACACCCTATATCATCGTGTCGCGATGACTGGCATCAGCTGGACTACGGGTTCACCGTCCCATGCATAGGCTGCCGTTCACAATAGCACAGAAACGGTTGCGTTTGGAGTGGTGTAGTCACTGGGAGGCATGGACTGATGGACTGATGACGACTGGCGTCCTACCATGTTCAGCGATACATCTCAGTTCTGCAGTACCACAGATGACCGTCATGTGCGTATGGTGGTGCTGCAGGGAGAGGAGCAATCCTGCCAATGCTGTGGAGTGACACACCACACTCTGACGGCACAGTGGTACACCAGTGACATCCTAGTAGTATCCGGGCCCAGGGGTGTGCTATACCCTACTGACATGGGACCAGCAGTGTGACCATACCGCCAACTCCGTGGTCCGTTTGATCTGATGATTATAATCATCGCGATACAGTCACATGCCCTTTCATCACATGCAGATTTCATTTTCACAACTTAGTCTGTTGCCCTTCACTTTTTTGCCACTGAGTTTGTGTTTTGACACTAAGTTGATGGGAATTGATTATTTAAGCGTCATCTAAAGAGCTTATATTAATTGGGTAAATTGCATAAGACTCACATGGTATTTTGAAAAGATTCCCATATGCGCTGATTAGCTGGGGTTGATCCAAGCAGCTGTGCACTTTTCTCCTGTAACATAAAAGTTTGCTTTTAGGACAGAAAACAAGGTTAAGACCATATTATGTAGTTTACATCTATCAAAATAAAACCAAAGTCACTGTTACCAAAAGAGTAACCATGTGTTATCAAATTTCCTAACATTTTGCTTCATCTTACTTTGGATGCCCATGGTTAGGAGAGAAGCAGAAATCTGCTCAATCATAAGAAAGACTTTTATTGCTACAGGGAGTGAGATCTTGTTGCAGGTGACAAGGCAGGATAGAGTGTGTTTAGAAAAATAATGAAGAGGGAATGTGAGTGTGAGCTATCGTGGCATCTGTGTATAACCCAATATGGCGGCATCCTTCTGAATGTAAATAACATAGCCGGCTTAATTAGCTTAATCAAGCGTAATTGAACTAAGGAAAATTTAGCAATATACTTTCCCTGCTTGGTGTGATAAATACAGCAGCAGCTGCTGGTGGACGGGCTACAAACAGACATCAAGAAGAAATCCCACCTCACAGCCATTTACTGTACCAAACCCCTTAATGTAACTTGTAAAGATGTAGGTATTGGCGTATTCACACATTCATTTGCAGTGTCCACTTCCTGTCCAGTAAATTTGGCAGGACGGAATTTGAATAACCTATAGGTCTGACTCATGTATGCGGCTGAAGGAGTAAAGATAGAATGGGTGAAGAATCCTGTTATACAGTCCTAGTAGACCGAGAACCACCTGATTGCTACTGTAGTTGGAATCAAGGGCTGAGCTGCATGGTGGCCTGGGGGACAATCATGAAAACACAGACCCACTGATATCCTCAAAACCCACAATCAAAAGGGGAGTCAGGCACGGTGGCCAACCACTTGGCCCGTTAAGCCACATGGTGGCCCGATGAGCAGGCAAACACACTATGGGCTAAGGGGTACAAGACAGAGGAGAGAATAGGATGGCCAGTGACATGTGAACAGGACAAGGCAGGGATGGATTCTGACATAGGTACCATACTACTTTGTTTAAATATGCCCAAGTGCATAGAATGTTTTAGTGCAAGTCTTAGACAATGGTATCTCTGAATGACACCGCAGTCTGACTCTTCCTGAAGGCCCTGAGAAGTTGTTTGTATGCACTTGCTGCCTTGACACTTGCTGATGTGCGTGTGCTCTGCTTGAGCAGTAAAGGGGAGATCACATGCAGAGATGATTTTCTGTAGCTTCTCAGTCCGAGTAAAAATAAAATCTTCTCGTTATATAGGAACCAAGTCTCTGGCTGGAAATTTCTACAACAGAGCCATTTAGTCATTTATAGAAATATACAGAGCCAATGAAGGAACCAGATGTCACAGCACAGTAACACAGGTCACTGTCCGTGGAACTGAATGAATAGGATAACCGGCCAATGTGTTTGTGTGCTTACACTGATTATATGTCAGGGGGGAAAATATTTATATCATTGTTGCGATGAACGTCATTCCAGCAAGTGGTTACGTCGTTCACGCAAGTGGTCATGCGGAACCAAAGTTTACTCACCTGTGTGCACCCGAGGGGAAGGCATTAACGGACGCACCTGCTCTTTATTTTGGATAAAGTCGGCAAAACGCATTGGTAGCGCGACAAGCAAAGGGTCAAATCTACACCAAGTGCTTCTGGAACTGTGCTGCGATTGTGTACTGAAAAGTAGACTCTGAACGGACAGCCGGTAAGACCATGAACCATGCGTGTTGGACTTTGTTGCAAATGTTATTTGTAGCAAGCACTACCTGTTGCGAGTGGGGTTTATTTCTTAATGGGGTGCGCTAATGAGGCATTGAGGCGCTGGTGCTGGCTTGTAACATTATATGAGTTGTGGTATTTGACTGTATTAGGAATAAATGGTGTGCTGTAAGTGTCTTAATGACAATATGTGGAATGCTGTTTTATTGATTCAGATGTTTGCATTAATGCGGTTTAAAAGGGGGGGTTCTATTTTTAGTTTATCTAAAAGTTAAATATTAAATTGCTAAAAAGAAAAAAAAAAAGTATTAAGGGTGAACTTTCCTTTTAATAATTCATATGGGCAGAAGTGTTAAACCTATTGTTCGATTGTCTAATTGGTTAGCTTTTCATTGCAATTTATTGCGTTGAGTAACTCATTTATGTGTTTCCCCAGTGGTTTGATCTTAAACTTTGATGTTTGGAGGAATTTTATTCAGAACAAGTTATGTATAATTGTGTGGAAATTTGAAGCTGAGATTGGTCATTCATTGTATATTTTGTGTGTATGTATATATATATATATATATATATATATATATATATGCATTTAAAGTAAAATTTTGTGTTTGCTCATAAGATAGATTGGTGAAAGTTGGTGTTTTGTGGTTTAAGGTTTTTCACCTGTAAATGCCTGGCTTGAGGAAAGCGAAGATAAAATAAAAAGGGATAAAGAGTCCAAAAAGAAGGCCTGGTTATTCTGAGTGAAATCCAGTTATATGTTCAGTTTTGGTACATCTCTATCAAGTGAGGGGTAAAGCACAGTAAGAATTGTGATCACTTGACAATCATTGAGGGGAAAAATGTAAAAATATATACAGTAAGGACAATATAATCGTAATTTAATGTATCCCTTCTGCTCTTTAAAAAGCACAATGTCTGACTGACAAATATGTCTATTATTAGCACATTTTAATAATTTAATTAATATTAAGCAGTACACCTATTTCCTGTAATCACTCTGCGTTAAAGCAATTTTTAAAACTAGCTGTGAACTGGATGCTGTTCTGACTGTTGTTGCCATGGTGCCTTATTTACTTTCAAATCGCATTGTCCACAACCTGATCAAAGGACCAAACTTTAAAATCAGTGCAGGGTAGTGTCGCAAGTAGTGATGCTTAGGCTTTAACCTATGTCCTGGAAAGAAAGAAAATCTACAAGCAAGATATTCTTGGATAAGAACGTCAAGGTATGCAACCTCTGGCAATAAAATTTTCTGTGCACAAATCAGCTCCACAATGTCTTTTAGCTGAAGGGTCAACTGCCAATCATCATCTGTGGGCTCTTTCACCTTGTCACACATGATCACAGGAAGAAGTCTTAGAAAATTCCAGTTCTGAACAGCCTGACCATAAAGCTTTACTCCATTGGAGTTTACTGCACATGGCTTACTCAACACATCAGAGCCACTGTACTTAAATTTCTTAATGCGTCTATTCAGAATTGAATAAGTGAACCACTTTTTTTGCTTGATGAAGTACTTCAGGTAAAGGGCTAAATCATAGGAAAGGATACCCTCAAAAATGTCATGGCCTAAACAAGGTGGCAGGCCAGGCATACAAGCATCGAAGTAATTCAATGAATTAAAACTCAGATATTATACCTTCAACGTTTTGTTGTTCCTCAGACTGTAAAATGCATTTGGATCTGTTTGAAAATCTGTTCGGGTTGTCCGGCAATACCTGCAGAAATATTCAGAAAAACTAAAATTTTCTGTAAATCCACCGATATTATGAGACCCCAAATTGTCCCCTGCAATGCACAAAACAGTCCCTTTAACTTTTTCCTCTGCCACCGTTATTCCATTGTCTTCCAGGTCTTTTAAGTCTGCAATGAGCCTTGAGAAAACTTTGTCATGGCCAAAGTGTTTGAAGTCTTTTTCCTGACACAGCATTACAAGTGACATGTGGTCTGTACTTGATGAGGTGGTAAATTAGCCAGAGACAAATATACAGCTACTACTTTGTGCTGCTTTTTGCTGAACCTAATGGGTTCACCGCCTCAAAAGAATCTTGATATAGAATTAGTTTTAGACATGATGGGTTTTGAGAAAAGAACTCATTGTTTTTATATACCTGACCATCACTGACATCACAAAGCACATCAGTGTATGGTACGTATGTACCCTGTGCAGCACAATTCTGCCATAAGTCTGACTCCAGTAAATGTCTCAAAGTGTCTTTCAATGGAACATAGTAGGCAAACCTCTGTGACCTTGTTTCATCCCTTCCTAAGTACAACTTTACAGGTTCTGTGTATCTAAACATCTGTTTAAAAGCCCTAGTTCTTGAAAAATTGGTCCTCATTGGTCCTTCATGACTAATGGTGAAAAGGTCAGATTCCTTCACAACATCACATATACTACCAATAACCTCATCTGTTAATTCAGTTAAGTCACTTTTCAGGAATGCACTTAATTTATTCAAAGTATATGTCTGTCCTAGTTCATGTATGCTTAGCATCTCTTCAATAATATTTTGTATAGTTGATGCTGGCAGAAGAAACTGCCCATGTAATTTCAAGTAGAAAAGAGAAATATTTCTAAGAAAAAGGTCACTGAAATTTTCTGTAAGATGGACTTCACCTTCATCAGTCTCACTAAATCTCTCTGTAGGGCCTGTAACTAACGGTTCAGTTTCAAGAAACTGAGAAACTGTCTCCTTATAAAGATCTCTTATACTGTCCACAGAACATTGTCTGTGTTTCCTGGACATGTAGGCTGTAAACGACGATCTCACAGTGAACGTATGGTCGCATCCTGTCACCGGACATGTCACAACACGTCCTTCGGCTATATGTTCCTTTAAGTGAGCTGTTAGTGATCTGACATCGCGACATTGGCGCTGGCACATAGACATATTACACGTAAACACCGTAAGGGCATTTGTAGTATCAATATATGAATCTGTGTTATGTTTACGGTAAAAATGAGCCTTAAATTCCCCATATGAACGAAACGTATTGTGGCAATCTGTAGCGCCACACTTGAACACGCATCGTGGTTCATGACGGTGAAGTTTGACATGTAAAACATGTTCCCTAAGGGTTTGCACTGATGTTCCACAGAAATAACAACTAAACATTGTAACTGCGTGAACAAACACGCACTCTATTGCTGTTTTAAACACCTAAATGCTGTTTCACATCCCGCTTGCAAATCTAAGTTTTACATGTGCTGCCAAGATACGTTCATGCGCCGTCAACACGGTACATGCTACTCGTGTTTAAAACCACACACTGCTTAACACTGCTTAAAACGATTTAATTTAACTTACCAATTTGCCCAGACACATTTATTTTATTTTATATTCCCACTAGTTTGTAGATTTTTTTTAAATGTTATGTTTGTTATTGGGTGCTTTCCACTTCATGTACCCACATACAGCGCTGGCTTAAAGCAATACATTCTGGTCCTGACGCAATGCATTGTGGTTAGATTTTTATCGTCCGCTGCATTATGTCACCATGTCACGTCGTACAAAAACCTCGCGAGAGCAAGACAGATCATCCTGCACCTCTTAAGTGTTATGTAGTTTTGCCTGAAACGCAAAAATAAAACAAAGCAATTAAAGCCGATCAGTGGCTCAAATTCTGCTGTAGCGATTGAAGAACTTTTGTCGGAAGTTGGATTCGAACCCACGCCTTACTTCGGAGAACAGAATACCCCTTACTTTGAAAGGCCATTTTCGCTGCGCAGGAGGCTTTAGACCGCTCGGCCATGGGGCAGTTTCCAGTTGAACCCTAAGGAGTAGGTTAAGTCCAGCCTTGACTTCCAAGCTGACGTTTTTCTACATATGTGCTTGTGTATCATGGACAGTAAGAGGGGGCAGGCAAGGAGAGAATTTCTCTCTTTGGGGATCAATAGAGTGTTGTTATTATAACGTCTAAAACGTATGATGGTCTGTCGATAAATCAATAACAATATCAATGAAGTCAATGTTTATCTAAAGGAATCAGAATTCAGGAAAAGCCAGGGGCCGGACCGAGTGTAGGGGGCGTGGCCAGAGACAGCCTGCTGACTGTTCCAAATCATGGGTGCATGTTACAAGTCCGGAACATATTTTAACTTAGTACTAACTTAGCATCATATTTGATCTGATTCGACTGAATATCCCAGGTTTCCATCTCTCATGCATCTGGTGTGACGTGTTTTCAGACTCTCAGGCTGGCGCAAAGAAATCTTACGGGAATTGAACGTCTCACTCCGGTCAGCTGACCAAAGTTGGTAACCTTGGTATTGTGTGTAGGAGATTCGGTATAACTATAATTTCGTTCTCCATTTACATGCCCGTAGTGTCTTTAACCGGCTGCACAAACTGGATCCGCCTCCATTACGACACAACTTTGCCCTTATTGGCTTAAGAATTTAGTCACATACATGACGTATATCTGCTATTTCTCCCGAGAAGCAGGTAAAGCAGTGGTAACTGCTTTGTAGTTAATTTACCTGGTAAAATTAAGTTTAAATAAATGATATAAATACTGTAATAGTACTCGTGAGCTTTGTTTATTTGTTATTAGTTATTGTAATGTTGCGCTGCTTTATTTGTTTAATCGTCTAGTCTGTGGAGACATTCAAGTTAATCAAATAAGAATTGCACTGTACACTGTACATGACCATAAAAACTTTGTATCCTTGAAATAAATGTTTTTGATCTTTTCCTTGGCAGTTATCTTTTTACACAGGGCCTCTATGTACACGATAGTTTTTTTTTCACGACTAACAGTATGGATCAGGAGTTGGTTATTGTAAAAGAAGTAATGTGCATGCAGGTGATATTTGTATAGATTTATCCACACCCTTGTAGCAGTGCTGCCATTGCAGTCAGATCTCGCAAACTAGGAGTATTAGTTGTCTTTATTTCTCTTTATTTCTTGACGCCAACCCTCTCCATTAATCCGGGCTTGGGACTGGCACCTACCTGAGCTGGCTTGCTCCCTTAAGTGGCTGGGTTAGGCTAAACTATATATATATATTTACCAAGACTACAATAAAACATCTCGAAATGTGTAGTCTAGCAAAACGCAGTTTAAAGAAGGTAGCCTACCTGGCGAAATTGCAAACAAATTAAGGGCGTTAGGCAGCCTTTCCAAACCGCTTATCCTACTGGATCGCGGGGGGTCTGGAGCCTATCCCGGAAGCAATGGGCACGAGACAGGGAACAACCCAGGATGGCGGGCCAGCCCATCGCAGGGCACACTCACACACTATTCACTCACGCATACACTCCTATGGGCAATTTAGCAACTCCAATTAGCCTCAGCATGTTTTTGGACTGTGGGGGAAACCAGAGTACCCGGAGGAAACCCCACGATGACATGGGTAGAACATGCAAACTCCACACTCATGTGACCCAGGTGGAGACTCGAACCCGGGCCCTAGAGGTGTGAGGCAACAGTGCTAACCACTGCACCACCATGCTGCCCCCTAAATGGAAAACCATTAAATACAAAAGGAAAACAAAAGTGCTGTAAGACTGTATACTTATGTGTATGTTAGTAAAGGCTGTAGCTGACACAACGGACCCCACTAATTAGAAAGGGGTAATTGTACACATGTGGCATCCAGTATGTTCTTCTATAACAGTTTTAAAAAAAAAAAAAAAACTCACATTACACAAATTGGCACTATCAAAACGAGGATTATGGGGAAAATGGGGACTGTGATGGAGATTACATACACGTAGGCATGGTATTTAGTTTTTTTTAATCTGGTCACCTTCCAGAGTAATTGTAAACTAAAACCATCTTCACCCTATTTGATTCTTTATAAATGGACAATCAGTCGTGCAGTAAATGGGGGTATAGAGAGACACAGAGCTTGTCTAACAAGAAACCCTGGGAAGCTAACATTAATAGGGTGGGTATGGATAGCAAAACCATTGATACAGATTACAGATTTATATCTCACCTGAACCCTGGCGGGCTCCGTGCCAATAGAACTTAAGTAGTAATATTGATGTGTATATTCTCCTATTCTCCAGTCAGTGAATCGTGAAACGTAATGTTAATATGTTTCTATACCTATATGTTCTGCTTAAAAACCCATAAAGGCAAGCACAGTGTTTAGACATTCTGTTACTTAGACTAGTAAACACTAAGATCCTTCAGCTTTCAATTAACCTGACACAACAGTCTAAACAACAAATGTGTGCCATGTCATTTGTCATCTTTACATCTTGTATCCTTTATATGGTAATTGGATTTTCAAGGTGGAATTGCAGGTCGATCATTTTAAGGATCTAGATGTAAACCTCCCTGGTGTTGCTTTAATATTTTTTTTGCACAATTTGCTTCACACACTTCCTCCAGCAGAGAAGCTTACAATACTACACCCCACCAAATGACTGGATGATGCCTTTTTATTTAAGGTCTGGCTGTGAGCCTCGATTACCGATACACTATCTTCAGGCTCCTGCCGGGATCAGTCAGTATGGTGGACCTTTGGAGGAATGGGTACAAAACCATCAGGAAAGTTTGCAGGTGCTTCAAGAGTATGTGAAGGCTTAGTTGGAGGAACAAGCCACACCACGAAATCGGAAACACAATGAGTTGGTTAATGATTAGGGGTTTGATGAAGGTCAGCTGGTGTGTTTGCGGAACCATGTTCGAGGTAAAATACAGGATCATTGGGATGCCTGTTTGTATATGGTAGTTCGGTGTCCCCAAGATCAGGGTGCAGTTTACTCTGCAACTCCAATGGAGGGGGACGGGGTTGTCCGTCAAGTTCACCGAACAGAGTTGCGTCCAGTACCACAGGGGGTTGTTATGTCAGGGGAAGATGTTCTGGTAATGTCTCCTGAGTCTGGGTTGCCCACAGGGGCAACAGAAATGGAATCGGATGAGGACTCTGTGATTTTACGGGGACAGGGCTGGTGGGAGGGGTCGCAATAGAGCATCCACAAGTAGGCCTCGTATAATGGAGGAGGTTATGTCCCCCCCGAGGTGTAGAGACCAGTTAAACGTTCGGTGAGGTCCACCACTGGTCATCATACCAACCCTTATAAGTTACCACGGTCAGTGAATGATCGTTCGGTTGGGGAGGAAGACCAGTGGTTTGGGGATAGAATTCTTAGCTGTGATCGTTGGGTCATCAATTTCATTTTGGGGGATGGATTGTAGCCAGGCAATTATAGGCAGGTATAGGAACTGCAGTTCGGACTGGAGGCATAGCCGGGGCGAGATGGCTGTGCATGTTCCGATGGTAGGGCATATTGGCAAAGGAGCAGGCACGGGAAAGACAGGCAGGGTCCTGATAGATTTGGTGGAGCATCGGCGGGCATATTGAATTTGCAGTGTAGCAGCCTTTCTGTTTGCTTGTTTCAGGGGTGAACAATCTTATCCGCAAAGGGCCGGTGTGTATGCAGGTTTTCGCTGCAACTCCCTAATTAGATTTCTAATTAGAGGACTGATTAGCTGAAGAGTCCTCATACCTGGTTTTGAAGAGCTGACCTAAAGGTTACCCCAAAAACCTGTTTTTTTTTTGTTTGAATGGGGCAGTGAGTCATGGGGTAAACTACTGTTCTTTAGGGGTTTTCAAGGTGGAATTACGGGTCGATAATTTTAAGGATCAGGTTGTAAACCTCCCTGGTGTTGCTTTAATATGTTTTATCTGAGGTTGTATCGTGTATTATCAAGCCAGCCGGCTTAGTGGCCTCGGGAGCGGGGTTTAGTGGGAGCAGCTGGCTAGTTTTATTTTCTTTTTTGTTTGTGTCTTTTTCTTTGTTGTATGTATATTTTGGGTTCATTATTAGGCAGGCTGGGCCTTTTGGCACCTGTAGTCTGGGTGCTGGATTGCCCATAGGGGTCTTTTTTATTGCTGTGATTTGCTGTGTCATTCACTAGTGTGATTTGTGCTGGATGTGTTTTTAAGGTTGTGCTGTGGCGTGTACCTGAGCAAACTTTGGGCAACCTGTTCTCTTGTTGGCTTTATTGACAAAGGGTGGATTAGTCTAATTACGGCCTGCTACAAATAGCTGCATATAACGTATAAAAAAAATCACCTTATGGGTGCTCCGTAGGGTAGCAAGATCTTGAGTTTTTTTTACAGTACTCGGGTACGTTTTAAAATTTTCGACCAATCAGCAAACATTATTCTGACAGCATAGCTGGGAAACCAATGAAAAGTGAGTGCAACGTTCTAGAACTTGACTTCGGGTTGACGCTCCCTATAAAAGAGCTGGGTACTGCTTCAAGGCGTTCAGTTGGCGCTACCTCCTGATAGAGTAGCACTGTACGGCTCTTGTTCCGTAAAAACAACATCAAAAGGATGAAAAAAAAAACAATATTTAAAGAAGACGAAAAAAATCAATTTTTAAAGAAGACGAAAAAAACATCGTCTAAAAAAATAAGCCAAAAAAATAATATCCGAAGAAGGAAAAACATGCAAAGTAAAAAAAACAAACAAAAATAAAAAACAATATCCAAAGAAGAAGGAAAAAAACATCCAAAGGGAGAAAAGAAGAACTGAAGGGCAAACGAGGTAGGAGGAAATACAAATTTCGTTTCAGCACCGTTGGAGTGCCAAGCCGTGAAAAGCATTGGCCAGAAGACAAGGTAAGTGTTGTACCTGTTATTTAAAACAGCGCTTTTCAAAATGCTGCTTTATAATCGTTTGAGATCGTTAGCCAGTGTGACAGCTGAAGGCTTTTTGAGTTTAACCAACATAAAGTTTTTATTTTCTGTATTAGGACATTGTCAGGAACAATGATGTGTTCATCGCTATGATGTGGTCAAAAAGCGATGCATTGAATCTTAGAAACATTTTGTGATTTTTTCAAACGATGCTTTTCCTTTTATTTAATCAGTAAAATTTCCATCGGTTTTATATAGTGCCCCTTGAAATATGTCTTTAGCTCATTTTCCGGGCATTTTACTAGAATGCATCCTGAGAAATACACAAGCTCTGCTGCATTTCCGTGCCTCGATGTTTAGTGCCGAGTATATTGTTTGCAGTTGCCTTTTATATATTCCATGAGACTGTTTGGTACCAAGAGAAGTGTGAGACTGTGAGGGTGAATTTATCATACAATCGCACGCATAAATTACCTGAGGGTTGCCAGTCCTTTTGCGTTGTTACAGGAGGACTAGAGCTGACGAGTGTGTTTTCTACACACTATCAAGGGCATTGTAGTACAGTTTTCTCAGGTGGGAGAATGCTGCCGATCTCCTATTTGACAATACAGCCCTTGATATATTAGAATATTACAGAACTAGAAGCCTTTTGCAAGGAAGAATGTGAGAAAATCCCAAGTACAAGAACTGAAAGCCTTTCAGCTGGCTATAAGAAGCGCTTGTAAGCTGTGATATCTGGCAGAGGAGGTGTACTAAGTACTGATTACGTAGGGTGCCCAAACTTTTGCAGAGTGCCATAATAATGTTTTTATTTTGTAATTTTGTTCAATTTATGGCATAAAAAGTAACTATTCATCAATGTTTGCTGAAAATATTGTGTATTTTCCCCCCAGTTCCTAAAGAGACTGTATTAACTGATATTGTTGCTTTTGTAATTGAAAAGATGTTATTTGTCAAGGGGTGCCAAACCTTTGCATAAGACTGTACACAGTGTGTGTATGTGTTTATGTGAGTGTGTGTCTGTGTGTGTGGTTTATATATATATATGTGTGTGTGTGTGTGTATATATTTCTGTATATGCCATGTGTATATATATATTTATATGTAGTTCACACACATTCAAACCTTATTTGAATACACATTCAAAATAATTTTTATTATTATTTTCGTTTTTTTTTTTTTTTTTGTGTTTTTAAAATGTTTTATTTTTGCAATGGAAATAAAAATAAAGCAGTCCTCCGTAGAGGAGGGGTGGTGGAGGGAATATATATATACATATATATAAATAATTGTCACACAACCTGGGTGACATGCCTTGCCTGCTCACCCAGTTTTAGTGCACCTTAGTTATTCATAATGACCATCTAGTCTCGATACACCCATGAATATATATGTATATATATATATATATATATAGTTTTTTCTGTTTTTTTTTTTGCAATAGACAATAAAAATAACGCAGTTCTCCGTAAAGGAGGGATGGTGGATGGAATATATATATACATATATATATAAAATAATTGTCACACAACCTGGGTGACATGCCTTGCCTGCTCACCCAATTTTAGTGCACCTTAGTTATCCATACTGACCATCTAGTCTCGACACACCCATATATATATATATATATATATATATATGTATAATATATATATAGATATTTTTTCTTTTTCTTGTGTTTTTTTTTTTCGCAATGGATATTAATAATAAAGCAGTCCTCCGTAAAGGAGGGGTGGTGGAGGGAATATATATATATACATTTATATAAAATAATTGTCACACAACTGGGGTGACATGCCTTGCCTGCTCACCCAATTTTAGTGCACCTTAGTTATCCATAATGACCATCTAGTCTCGATACACCCATAAATATATATGTATATAATATATATATATATATATAGTTTTTTTTTTTTTGCAATAGACAATAAAAATAACGCAGTTCTCCATAAAAGAGGGATGGTGGATGGAATATATATATACATTATATAAAATAATTGTCACACAACCTGGGTGACATGCCTTGCCTGCTCACCCAATTTTAGTGCACCTTAGTTATCCATACTGACCATCTAGTCTCGACACACCCATATATATATAATATATATAAATATATATAAAAATATATATATAGATATATATATATATATATATATATATATATATATATAGATTTTTTTTCTTTTTCTTGTGTTTTTTTTTTTCGCAATGGATATTAATAATAAAGCAGTCCTCCATAAAGGAGGGGTGGTGGAGGGAATATATATATACATTTATATAAAATAATTGTCACACAACCTGGGTGACATGCCTTGCCTGCTCACCCAATTTTAGTGCAACTTAGTTATCCATAATGACCAACTAGTCTCGATACACCCATAAATATATATGTGTGTATATATATATATATATATAGTTTTTTTGTGTTATTTTTTTGCAATAGACAATAAAAATAACGCAGTTCTCCATAAAGGAGGATGGTGGATGGAATATATATATACATACATATAAAAATAATTGTCACACAACCGGGGTGACATGCCTTGCCTGCTCACCCAATTTTAGTGCACCCTTAGTTATTCATAATGACCATCTAGTCTCGATACACCCATAAATATTATATGTATATATGTATTGTTTTTTTTTTTCTCAGATCAGTTCCATGCCTCCAGAATCTAATGTTACCCTCAAGGAAGAAGGGAAGCTATGATGAGTAAAAAAAAAGGTTATTAGAGTGTCCTGTCAGCGTTGGGCTTCTTCGGCCTCCGCCATTGATTTTTCGGTTTCAGGATGGAAAGTACAAGGTGGCTCTGTGTTGATGAACAATCCAGGAAAAAAATGCCACAAAGGCATGGAGTCACACCAGTGGAGTCTTATCCTTGCAATAAAGACCCCTGTATGACCTTTGCTGAATATTTCCAGTTTAGTGGAGCTGATCTGTGAGTAATGCAGTTATGCAGCAGTTTCCGGTTTTGCAGGTGGTGTCCTTTTCAGCTTGGAGGAGGGAGCCTCCTTCTGGAACCAGATGTTGACCTGGAGAATCGTGAGTGACGTTTCCGATTAGCATACCTGATCTCCTTGCCCCGCCACGGGGCTCTGGTGAAATGTAACTATTCAGTGACCCGTATCTTCAGTTCTTCGCTTCCCATGATCTCGACCTTCACCTTGAACTTCTTCATGAGTATCTACCACAACAAGCCGGGAGATTTTAGTAACCCAGGTCTCATCAACTTTGGACGCTTTGACAACGATGTAAGTTTCCCCATTTCTGTCGGTGTTGTGATGTAGATTGTCCTTTTTAAAAGTCTGTAGATGGAATCTTGAAAATCAAAATATTGGGCATCGGTAATTGATCTGGTTGTCTTGGCCAATGTATGCTGTCTCGCAAGTCAAGTAAGCTCTTGGGAGATGTCGGGCCGTTACCCTCTGACATTGGTTTCCTGCCTCCGTTAGTCAGTGGGGAAAATGTGATGTTTATGGATGTCTGGACAACTTAGAGTGGAGAGCATTTTATAATCATTACCTCGTTTGGGAAAGGCGAAAGAAAGACGGTATAATTTTGACCAAAATCCAGAATGAGACCAAGTTCACACTGTTCCCGAACATGTTTGGTCTTTCCTGTCCGTGCCGTTCAAGAAGGGGCTGATCTGTGAACTTTATGGGGAAACAAGGGTGAGAGAGAAAAGGATGAGCTGTTATTTCCAGAAAGGGCTCGACTCGGTACCCTGTCACATGAGCAGTGATGTATTTTTACCTGCCTTCTGGTCACATGGGTTGGAAAGGAAACCATGAAACGTTTGTTGGGGGACTTGGACACAGCCCCCACCCCGCAGCGCATGACTTCCTGGGAGGCCCCCTGGGCTGGAAATATAGTCATCACCTCGGTGGACATGAGTAGCCGCGCTGTTTTAGTTGGGCCTCCTGGTTTAGGTAGGCATGTAGCCATGGTTGTGGATGTTTCTCGTTACAAGAGAGGCACCTGTAGCAGTTTACATGGTATGCAGATACGGTTGTTTATTTTATTTTTTTTAAACGCAGCAGATTTTTCCCGCCTTCGGTGCCTGAAGTTTTGGGAAACGTTTGCCCCGGATGCCCCACTGTATGCTTCCTGTAGGATCACAACACGTTCACCATTTTTTTAAAAATTATACACTACTGTGCAAAAGTCTTAGGCAGGCAAAGAAAATGATATTTAGATTATCCTCGTGTTGGTTGTAAAACTATGATATTATGCCTGTGAAAGTGTGTCAACTTCGCCATTTCAGAACCTCTGCTAAAATCATCCTAGTATTTGCAGCGACCGTCCAATGCAGCCATGTGTTTTTTTTGACTTGGCCACCAGCACACCTCATACAGCTAGTCAGTCTCTCACTGACTTTTTAAGCCAGTATATTTAACTTTTTTTAATTCAGCTGTTGGTGAAATTTAACAAAATCATGGAACGGCTGAGGTGCCCCTGAGGAGAAGTTTGGGAACTGAAGCGGGTGTTCATCTAGCCATCCAACTAGATATCAGTAACTTTTAGAAAATAGAAGAAATTTACTCTATATATATATAATTATATATATTATATATATATAAAATAAATTAAATAAAAAAAAAAGAGGCAAACAAGAGGTGCCCCCATGTTGTAGTCCTGTAGGGTGTGATGTTGTCATTTGCATGTTTGACTGGAGGATTCTGGGTATTGATTTTTTTTTCTTTTTTTTTACCCCCCCCCCCTCAGAGCACGGAGTACTACCTGTATGAGATTCCTCTGTTTATCGTCATGGAGCCTTCGGTGAGAGAGAGAGAGAGAGAGGGAGCGTCTTATTGTGGAAACCCAAACCTTGCTCTTTTACATGTCTTATTGTGGAAACCCAAACCTTGCTCTTTTACATCTTAACGGACTGGTTCTGTTTCTGGTTTTCTCATGCCGGGCCCATGTCTCTTTCCCCCCCGCAGGTGGATTGCTGGGAGCACTGTTCAACGTCCTGAACTACTGGCTCACCATCCTCAGGATCAGGTGTGCCTGTGTGCGTGTGCCTGTGTGCGTGTGTGTGCCTGTGTGTGTGTGTGTGTGCGTACTTCTGTGCGCATGTGTGCCTGTGTGTGTGTGTGTGTGTGCGTACCTCTGCCTGTGTGTGTGCACGTAAGTGAGGCCTGTTTGGTTTTTACTGTGTCACGCCTGTCTGAAACTTAGGCATCTTAACACTTGAAATTAAATAATTAAATAAATATATCCCGAGACTGTGGGGCTGACCTTGAAACTGCCCCACACTGGTTTGATGCAAATGAAAGTTGTCCCACAACAAAATCATTAGCTGAGCCACCATGCCCCCCCCCCCCCCCCCCCCCCATCCCCAGGTATATCCACCGGCCCTGCCTGCAGGTGATCGAGGCCATACTGGTTGCTGCCGTGACGGCCACTGTGTTCTTCACTATGATCTACTTCTCCAACGGGAGGATCAGCTGGAGGAATACCCCTTGCAGGTAAGGGCAGCTGGAGGTGGGCTCTCTGTGATTTCATTGGCTGAACAGCTGAGGAGGGTGTGTATCCTGTCCTCAGGCCTGAACCTCCACTTATCCCTCTCACAGCTGTTCTGTGCTGATGGCGGAGTACAATTCCATGCCACGATCGTCTTCAACACCCCGGAGAGGAGTGTCCGCAGCCTGTTCCACAGCCCCGCAGGTCCGTGGAGTTTCCAGCACGTGTTTCAGGGCAGGATGGGTCGTGACCTGAAGCCGGATTGGTCGCCCCTGTTGTGCCCCTTCTTCTGGAAGAGATTATAATTACAGTCCGTTGTCCATCTTTAGAATGAACACCTGTGTTTGATATTGGTGACAGGCTGGCTAGGTCCGGGGCAGCTGTTTTGAACAGTCAGGACTCGTCTGCCACCTCTGTCGTGTCGTAGGTTTGTTTACGGGCCGCTTCTGGCTGATTGTTTTCCCAGACAGACAGCTAAACCCATACACACAATCCTCCTCAATTATTCAAGGCTTCCCTCATTTGGGATGGGGGGACTGTCACCCTGCCTGGGGAGACAGGAGCGCTTCTCAAGTGCCCTGACGAATGCCACCGTAGGCAAGTTCGAACGGCACTAAACTGTGTTCATCCATGCCCTCTAGTGGATGAAAGACATACCAAAGTAACATGGCTTGGTCTTGATCGGCTCCAAATTGCACTTTACACCAGGTAGAAAAATGGAAATGATCATATGAAAAATGCCATTCATCATGAAATAATTTCTGTACACCTGTATCCTCATTACAAGGGTGAATCAAGTAAAAACTAGCTGGTTTTCGCTAGATTAGCGTTCTTGGGGATCAACTACATGATCAACATTTTAGCAAAAACGTGGGAAACACTGACTTAGGTGATGAATTCCACCACCACCACCCCCCCCCCCCCCCCGGCAGGTTCCTAACAATCCCGTGACCCTGGGAATCTTCCCCATCACCTACTTCTTCCTGGCCTGCTGGACATACGGCCTGACTGTGTCCGCCGGGGTCTTCATCCCCTCGCTGCTCATCGGCGCCGCATGGGGGCGGCTCTTGGGCATTTTGCTGGCCTCCATCTACGCCGCACAAATTCCATACAGGTACATCAGGACGGGTCGCCGTTCCTGGGGAAGCGCCGTATAGCCGGTGAGGCGGCGTGGTCCGCTGGCGGAGGAGGGGCCGTCACGATAGCAGAACTCTTCCCTCAGCAGAGAGAAACCTCACAGTGGCGACGTTTTCCACTGACCTTGATTTTTTTGCACATTTTGAAGAAGCAAAACTGAAAATCCGTTAATGGGTACGATTATATTTCAGGAGGACAAGCCCTCAAACGCTTTCAGTTTGATTGAAGTGGTTTTTGTGGCGATTCGCAAACTGAAATGGAAGCCGATTTTGCGAACTTGTTGCTGTGTAGGACACGATGACTTGGTTCTAGAGCTCGTATCTCATGAAAAGCTCAATCCATGTTGAGGCACGGAATCATAAATTGCAGGTGTTGTTTCCATGATGTTACTTAATGGAAACACCCTTTATGCAATTTCACTTTGTCAACAATTTGCTTGTTTGTGCAGAACTTTAATGGAAACGCTGCAGGTTTGATATATTAAGGAAATTGAACGGGGTCTTTAGAAGTCAGAGGGCCTCCTTCAACACCCGCTTTAGATTGATTTCCTCTTTGTTGTCCAATCAGATTTACTCTTTAAGCAGTCACGTGACTCTTTTGAAGGTGCCCTATTGGTTAGTGCTGTATCGATTTCCTGGGCCGCCCAGCGTCATGTCGGCATAGATGTAGTTTAACATAATGTTTGTTGGAAGTAAAGCCCCCTCGAAGTTTTTGAATGAGCATGTTTTATGATTTGTGGCGTTTCGTTTGACAGACCTTGGCCGACCCTGGAAGTACGCTCTGATTGGAGCCGCCGCCCAGCTTGGTGAGTGTCCGTCCGCGGTCAGCCTGCTTTTCAGAGATCGTCTAGAGGTGCATGGAGGCACATGAGGCTTCGGGTTTGCGTCTGTTTACGAAGGTCTTTGCCAGGTGGGATCGTGAGGATGACCCTCAGCCTGACTGTCATCATGGTGGAAGCCACCGGAAATGTCACCTACGGCCTACCCATAATGCTGGTTCTGATGACGGCGAAGATCGTGGGCGATTATTTCGTGGAGGTCAGTGTTGACGTTTCGGGGTTGGAGCGGGTTGGTCCATTTGGCATTATGTGTGAGCCTGTCAGTGAGTGATGAGCTCATCGCCTTTCAGACCGTGCCAGAACTTGGAATCGGGCCAGTCGTGTTTCGTTAACTGCTCCGGTCTCATGTTTGCTTTTGGTGTGGGTGGTGCAGCTAGCCACCAGTCTGACGCCATCTTTTTTTCATCTGTCCTTCCAGTGACTGATTTTGAGAACCCTTCCGTTGTTTTTGCACAGCTGTCTAACTTAAGGTGGCACATCATGCTGTGACAGCTCGTTTCGCTTCTCTGTTCCTCAATGTGCCAGCAAATCTGCTTAGAGGAAGTAAAACTTCAAGGGGTGGCAGCTTATGAATGTTGTGCAGATGTGATCCTAAGCTCTTCTGAGTGACTCGAATTTTCCCACAGGGGCTATACGACATCCACATCAAGCTGCAGAGTGTGCCCTTCCTGCACTGGGATGCCCCAGCCACCTCCCACTCCCTGACTGCCAGGTATATTGCCCCCTACAGGATTTTCCTGCTAATGCTTCAATGAGCCAGTACACGCCTTTAGCAAGACATTGGTGCTTCATTCTCACTGTATATTCAGGTTTGGTGTGTCTGTCCATTCAGGGAGGTTATGAGCTCTCCAGTAACCTGCTTCAACCTGGTGGAGAAAGTGGGCACTATTGTGGATGTGCTCAGCAACACCTCGACCAATCACAACGGGTTCCCTGTAGTCTCCGGGTTGAGTGATGGCTGTGAGGTATGTCCTCCCACTAGGGGTGATTTTGTTTTCCTGGTGATTTGTCACATGATGTACTTTGGGGGCTTTGCTATCTGAATTTTGTGCTCTTAGCCAGGGAAAATCTGTGGCTTAATCCTGCGTTTCCAGCTTATCGTGCTCCTGAAACACAAGGTGAGTGTGACCTAAGGTTCCTGCAGAGGTCAGCTGAATAAGGAGCATGTCTGTCCACACTAACACCTATCAGGGTGCTTGGTGTATATGCATGCCTGTGAATGACAGTGCAGCTGACCAATGAGGGGTTTGATTATTGAATACCTGGATGTGACTGGCAGTGCGATTGACCAATGAGGGGTCTGTTTACTGCGTACACGGTTGCGAATGTCAGTGCAGCAAGCCAATGAGAAGTGTGCTCATCCACGTTGTGACCGGTGTACTCTTTTCAACCAGGTGTTTGTGGAACGGGCTCGTTCTCGTCTCAATCTGCGCAAACTGCAGCTGAAGGACTTCCGGGATGCCTACCCTCGCTTCCCTCCGATCCAGTCCATCCATGTGTCCCAAGACGAGAGGGAGTGCATGATGGACCCTGACGGAGTTCATGAATCCCACCCCCTACACTGTCACGCAGGTACTAGTCTCAGTCTCAGCCTTGGTCTTGGTCCTTGAGAACCAGAGACACATTTGACTAAACAGTCATGTTCTGCGACTGTGTTCTTCTGCCTCTTTTTCAGGAGACGTCGCTTCCTCGTGTCTTCAAGCTGTTCAGGGCCCTTGGTCTGCGGCACCTCATTGTGGTGGACAGTGACAACCAGGTGCGTCTGCCTTGCGAGGTCCTCAGGCCTTCGTCATCTCCAGCACATATCTCCATTCTCATTGTAAAATTCGAAAATTACTGCATCGGTTTTCAGCCAGTGGCCGTTGGGGCATCGGCATCTAGATCAAGGTTATCACCCTGGTTTCCTGTGCTACTCCCACCCCTCCCTCATAACATAACCAGCTATCTATGCCCTGTTCTACGTACCAATCATGTTCCCGGTGCCCAGGTGGTGGGACTGGTGACCGCGGAAGGACCTGGCCCGTTTCCACCTGGGCAAAGACGGCCTGGAGGAGCTGCAGCTGGCACAGACGTGATGCGTGGAAGGCGACTGCCGCGCTGCTCACCAGGCCAACCCCCCCTGCCCCCAGTCAGCCCCCGCCAGAACCCGCACCGGTCGTGCATTTCAGCAAAGTCCGGAACCCGGGATGCCAATGACTGACTTTCTGGTTTCGTTCACCGAGGGTTGGTTGTGATGGGGGAGGGGATCGATTCCATGTGTGTTTTGCGACTTTTTGTTGCCCCCTCCCAGTTTGCACATAAAATAATTTATCCGTTATGTTTTTAAAGCACTTCAGAGAGAGAGTGAGTGTGTGTGTGTGTGTGTGTGTGTGTGTGTGTGTGTGTGTGTGTGTGTGTGTGTGTGTGTGTGTGTGTGTGTGTAGTGTGTGTGTGTGTGTGTGTGTGGTTCTACACACACTTGGGTGTCAGTCCCGCTCTGTGGTCATTTGCAAAGCTTTGGTAGCATTGTGATATACATTAGTGTAAATGTGTAAAAAGCATTTCAAGCTGTGTGTGTGAGAGAGAGAGAGAGAGAGAGAGAGATTAGCCAGGCCAATAACGTTCCTCTTTTACTCAGAGTTTTTTGAGTGTGGTCTATTGACAGAGGGTACCACAGTTTTCTTGTGACTTTAGTTTTACTTTAGGGGAAGTTAATTTTCCTCTCCCAGATAATTGTCTTGCACATTGTACCATTAACCAATGCCTCCCACCCCTCCCATGCCAGTGTAGGTAAGACCAACCCTGCCCCCCCCCCCCCCCCCCGGAAAAACCCTGACTCGCTTTGACCTTTTTCTCTCATGCTGGATGCTAGCGGTTTTTAACATACAGTGTTTTTTCTCGTGAATTCGCCCATTGGCTGACTGCCACACTGCCTGCGTCCTCCCCCACCCACGCCAGTACGTGACAGTATGTATCCCCCCCACCCCGGGTGATTCTCCAGGTCCTGTGTTTTTGATGGCGATTTGTCTCTTGTTGCGCCGTACAGCCTCTAGGTGGCAGAAACCCTGGTTTCTGATATATACCTGAATAAATTATGCAAATCGGGGTCAGGTTTACATGGGTCGGGTGCCAAACAATGCCAGTAGTGTGTGTGTGTGTGTGTGGGGGGGTGACTTCACAGGTGCTCTCCTGAAAATGTGTGTATATCATTGTTTTTAAATGGCACTTACTGAAAGCAGAGTGGGGTTCAGGGCAGCTTAATGATTTGCAAGGTGACCATGGGTCGTGTTTGGCCAAGGGGGCGCTAGTGTGTTGAGGAAAGGAACTTATTCTGGTCTTTGCAGGCTGTGCTAGAAACCCAAACCCACCCCCATGGCTGTATGTGGCTCCGCACTTTAAATGCTTCTTACCCCACCTCGTTTCCCATCTGCGCCCTACAACTTACAAATCCTTGCAATGTCACGTGCAAGGGGGCCCCCTACTGGCCAAGCAAGGCCCTACAGTCGCTGGTGCCCTTGGGGGTCCAGCCGTACAGTTTTTGCCAACAGCAGAGTTTACACTTTGACTAGTTATGTGCTGTTTAGTTATTTTGTTTTTAATTAAGGTGAACTTGCCTAAGTGACCCTGATCAGTTAAATAGGGTTTTTACCCACCCAACAAGCCTATCGAAAATGGACATACCAGTTAAACGGTAAACGATGTGAATCCCTTATCAGATTTTGATTTTATTCTGAATATTAAATGTCGTGTTTTAACTCAACCTTAAATAAATTAAAGTATCTCCATTTTAAAGAGCACTGTGACTGGATGAGAGAATTGTTTCGGCGTTGGCAAGTACCACCTTAGCGTACATTTATAGAAACGGCTGAAATATACTGGATAATTTTGCATAATTTTTATTTTGCCAAGCTTGATTTTCTTCTGTGATTTCTGAAATCTAATAAAGGTTTTGATGCATATGCCTATTTGTATTGCACGAGTCAGTCATGCTGTTTAATAAGAATCATTTGTATTTATACAAACAATGATAAAAAAATTATTGTATTAAATGGCGTGTTTGATGATACTGCTGGTGACTCCGTGGCACTCTTTGAGCAACGTGTCCGTATCCTAATTTTCTACCTTCTGACACACAAATTCTCAGACTAAATGAGATTACTGCAGTCCCGTTGCCGGGGTAATGCAATTGTTTAGGTGGATGTCGCTGAATGCATTTCAGTGGGAGGTCCAGAAAGCCTGGGACGCGATTTGACGGGGTAGAAATGAGATGAACGGTTCTGTTGTACCTTGCAGATTTGTACCTTGCAGATTTCCCTCGATTTGCTTATTAGTTGCTGGAAATCAATATTTAAAAAAAAATGTGCGTTGAACATGCCTTTCCATCCCGATCCATGAACCCAGTTTTCCCAGATATCAGCAAAACAATGAGAAATTCTATATATAAAAAAAAAATAATCAACATTTGATTAAGTTTTATTAATGCTTGCTTTCATGTTAAAAAATTTTGGTGCACAATTTAATTTTTTTTTTAACACACAACATTTGGTTGAAATTGTAACGTGGAACATCAAGTCTGGGGCGCAGTTAAGGGGGGGAGATTAGGACAGTAAAAAACTTGGAACATAACTGCATTGGTGTGGGTTTGTGGCCCAATATGATATGCATTCATGGGGCCCAAATTCTCTAGCAGAATCACAGCATAGATTTCTTTGTATATTTTTTAGGTTTAAAGGACTCCGGAGATTGAGATATTGTGTTTTTAAAGTTTCCTTGGACTCCCACAGTAAATTTTACAGAGCTGGGGTCTCCATAACTTTTGCTGTGCAATAAATTTTGCTGACTGGGAAAGGGGGGGGGGGTTCCCCAAGATTTTTGCCGGCTCGCCTACCCATCGGCTCACCTTGAAAATGCCCAAAATGCCACCTGGCTGTTCAGCCCTGCTATAAAGTTGCAGAAAGACACGACGTTGTACTGTGACCTTACGATGTTACAGATCCGAGAAATAGCGTACTAAGCAGCACGTGTTTCCCTGCTGTGTTAAGGTGGGCCTTAGAAACCCATAACGCACTAATGCAGCTCTGGATGGCGGGCTATGCGTCAGTAATGCTGTCAGAGAAGATTCACTCATTAGTCTGATGTGAACTTAATCAGATTATGGGTCCTTTTTAGTCGCAGAATACAACATAATCCATGGCAAATGGACATCGGTGCCGTCTTTATGATGTTATGCTGACAGTGCCTTTAATCCCACCCCCCACCCCCCACCAATCCCTTTCCCAACTTCATGTTGTCTCTTAATCCTGTATGTTTCAGTAATATGAAGACGGAATTTCAGTATTCTCTGTTGCGGTTGTTTTATTTTTATCTCGCGAGTTTCATGCATTTTTAAGAACCGCGCAGAACATCAGTTAACTCTGTGCTGCTGGAATCCTGAGGATTGCCTTGATGGGTAGTGTAGGAGTTGAAGGATTTGCGTAGTCAGATTTAATTTTTTAAAAAGGAAATCTATTAAAAAGTAACATGCAAAGTAGTTTATTATTATTATTATTTTTTTTTTTTACATAAGAATTTCAAGAGAAACTGAGAGCCTCGTTTTAATGGGCTTGTCTGGTAAAGTTAGTTTGACACTTGTACTGCATGTATTATTAAACATTTATCTATCCATCCATCCATCCATCCCGGCTCCGTCAACATGCAAACTTCAGTAATTCAAAACACTTAGTATTGAGCTTCCATTGTGAGCCTTAGCAGCCAATAAACAAACCGCCAATAATGAATATCACAGGCTTTGGTGATGGACACAGACTTCCAGACACGCCCCATATTCCTGACGCATTCCTCACCATGACCCTGTCTACTTCACATTCGCAGCCCAATATTTCATTCAAACTGGAGTTCGAAAGCTTGTTGGAGCCGAATGGACAATTTTAAAGACCAACATGGCAGAAAATTCAGTTCTGAAAGAAAGGAAGTTTCGATTTTTAATGAACTTATGAGATGCAGCAGAGATTCATCTTACCCTCAGTAATCTTTAGTTATAGCTTTCAGGGACTGGGATATAGATAATTTAGAAATGTGCTGCTTTTTAAAACACTAAGTAGGATTCCAATACTTTTCCAAGACACGGTATAATAGTATAATGTATTGTTGGTGCGCTGTGGGAGGGAGGTGCTGTCCTGGCAGGGGAGACAGGTGACTGAAACCTTTTGTAGCGATTTGTTCCGCCTGTCTGTTGGGCAGAATTTAGTTTGCTCTCTTTGTGCTTCCAGTAAATCTAGGTCCCGTTCCCATCATACCAGCAAGTCCGTGCAGGGTGGATCTCTGGCTAATCTCTTTTGTTGTTTGATTCCCTCCACGGAGGAAAAAAAAAAGAACTCGAGGTCACCTGCGGTTCCGAACCACATCTCCAGCAGGTCAGTGATCTCAGAGTAGCACATGCCGTTTATAAGCCAAAAGAAAAATGGTTGAAAAGTACGACACCTGTGTTATTCTATTTTGGTATTTAAGTGACAGAATTCCACTAAAGGTGAATTAAAAACTTGCTTAATTTATTGAGAAATGCTGAAGAAGTAAATGAACAAAGGATGAGAGAAGCTGCTGGAATCTGAAGCAGACATGATGCAGGTTCGAAACTGCACAGTTTTGATCTGGAATATGGGACACAATCCACATTATAAGCACTGAGCTAAATGCCAAGTTTTAAATGGCTATTTATCTATTACAACCATTGTTTCAGTGAAAGTTGTATGCAGATGTTTATTACTTAGTAATAAGGCAATATTTGGCTCAACTATGGTTTGTCTGTTACTAATGAAATAAACTTTTCCTATATATAGAGACACAGGACTTTTCTCACTTCTGATCTAAACCATAATTTAGTCTGTTCTTATTTAACATGACACTATAATAAAAATACATCCGAAGTTAAAAATCCTGGAAGACTGCGTCAAATAGAGCAGCAGAGCACCGCCCCCAAACAGCCTCTGTGGGGCAGCAGTGAGCTCAGAGTGCATCCCCCCCCCAGGAGGCAGTGTTAGGAAGAGCAGGCTGCTGTGGGACTTGCTGGTGACCCCAGGGACTTGGTCTTGCCGTTGTCCTCTAAGGCCTGGGCGAAAAGGGCAGGGTTACGGCTGGAGTGCCGCTGGCGTCTCACAAAGGGAAAGACACTGGGGCATGATGGGAAGGAGAACATGTTAGCGTTCCGCTAACACTTGTGGCACTGCCTTTTCTAAGTCAGCCATGTTGGAAAATCCTTGACTACCGTGGAATTACAAACAGAAACTGGAGAGCATCACAGGGGACGCAAAAGCAATTAACATTACAGAACTCTGTGTAGTCTTAGTGACGAAGCTAAGCTGAAGCCAGCAGTTCACACTAAGCCCAAAAATCCCTGGAATTAATCGTTAACAACCCCAGAAACAGAACCTGTGTGTATCCCACACCAATATGAGTCTTATCCCCTTATATAAAATACATGGAATATATTACAGAAAGACCCCTTTTATAGAAGATAATAGTTTTACCTTTTTTTGGTCTCTTGTGGTTCTATGGCTCTAGCCAGCATGTTTTTGTAGAGATCGGACTTTAAATAGCGGGCGTAGGAGTCCTGAGGGTGAGAGGAGAGGCCGAGAGCCCGTTTTAATGAAGCTGTCATCCACTTTCATGGCTGTGCACAGTTAATGCTCCTACCTTCTTCATCAGGAAATAGATGTGCATCTGGGCGTCATCCAGGACAAAACGATGTGGGCTTTTCATGCCCTGCAGGGTCTTCTCCATGGTCTTGCTGTCCACGTTTACCCACTTGCTGGCTCCCGGGGCCAGGAACTGCCTGGGGGGAAGGAAGTGATGAGCCTGAGCTTTGCAGTCCCACTGGGAGTAAGCAAGTGCCACATCAGGGCCTGCTCTAAATTCAACTGGGATGCAAACTGTCCCACTGGGCCACAAGGTCGCACTCACTTGTAGACCTCTTCCACCTTCTGCGGGATCGTAGCGCTCTCGCCGTGCCGGATGTCCTCACAGGCCTCCCAGAAACAGAGGTTCTCCACTGTGAATGAAACAGCGCATGCATCAGCTACCTGCAGGAGGCGCTCATCACGATGCCAATATGGAGGAGAATTGCCTTTCATAGAGGGATCATGATTATTAATTTAGCAGATGCTAGATCCTATTTTTTTTTTTTTTTGAGAGGGCAGGGTCAGTCAGTCCCTGGAGTAACTGATCGACGGCCCAATAGTGAGGTCACTCAGCTGACTCTGGGATTTGAGCTGATGACCTCCTGCAATGAATCCCAATCTGCTGAGTCACACACTGCCCAAATAGGCCCGCAGTGATCAAATAATGAATATGATTCTTACTTGCTGACGATGCCTCCATGAAGCTGATCTACTTGGGCGGGGGGGTCTACATGCTGCTCACCACTGAACTCCTTCTCCAGGTACTCCCTGAACTTGCACCGTCCCAGAGGGTCCCTAAGGAGCTCCGTGAAGCCGAACCCCCATCGTTCCACCCGCAGCTTGGTGGGTGTCTCCACCCTGCACCAGGAGGCGTGGAAGTGAAGAGACGACAGTCACCTCTGGGGGTGTGGCCCTGAAGAGGCAGGATGGGGCGCGGTAACGCACACTCACATGTCGGCATTCAGCGTCCAGAGTGCCGTGTCATCTGTTATCCAGGGGTTGCTGGGGGGGCAGCCTTGCATCATGGGGTCATGGTTCAGGTACTGCTCGCTGAACTTAAGGAAGCTGAACACAGAAGACCAGCCATTCCCAGTTTTAGTCCTACTTTCTATAATCCTTGCAAGTCATCAAATATTCAGGTTCAATGCTGGCATATTCCAGCAAACTGGAGCTCGAAATGGTGACGAAATGATTATACGTCATTGAACCCTATAAGGAAATTCTCTTTTCATCTCCTCCATCTTGCTCTCCATAGGTGAGAGAAAGCTTGGTAGCAAAGGGCAGCTGCCCGTAGAGGCTCCCAGGAACCTGGGGGTTAAGGGCCTTGTTCAAGGACCCACAAGTGTGCTGAAGCCAGGCTTGAACCGGCGACCTTCTGATCAATATTAAGTAATTATTTGCAGTTAAATACAGTTCAATTCAGTTTAATAGTCAACCGGTTTCAATATTAGTTAGGCATCATTAATCCAGGATATGTGTGACTCTGAGATTTATGGTGAAAGATGGATGGGCAGATGGACGAAAGAACGAAATAACGAGGTTAGATTTTCACAAAGAGCAGTCCCCAGCATTTTTGTCAGAATTAACATGAAATAGATCCCCCCCCCCACCAATCAGAGGCACAGTATACAGAATACCCAGAGATATCCCCCAGTTAGGGACTAATGTGGACTGGTGTCGAACCAGTGGTCCCCCAGCTATGCTGGGACTGAGGCTGAATCACAGGTGTTGGGGGGGGGTAGGTGGGGGAGGCTGTTATCCAACCTTTCCAGGCAGATGGAGGACTTGACCCTCGAGCGGCCCAGGGATTTCCTGATGTGTTCAATCTGGTGTCGGGAGCCATGAAAAATCACACGGGGAATATAAGAGTCAGAAAAAAGGCACAGCATGGTACACATCCAAGCCCTGATAAGAGCCATGCTGTTGTACCTTTAAACAGAATTTGTCAATATCTGAGAGCCAACAAAAGAAAACGACAACACAGATGTAGATCCTTCCGAAGCAATTTTCTTATGACAGCATTCTTAAGAGCCCACTTAATCACCCTCTTTGGTTGTTCTTGGCAACCATCCCATCAGCTGAAATAGGTTCACTCTAAATTCTTTCAGGCTTACCTCTCTTTTGTAGTAGTCCGCGTTCTGTTCTGTAAAGAAGGAAGAAACAAAACCGTCTCTAAACATGATATAAGCCACATGTTTATGGGAGTTTTACTTGCGCAAAAATGTTCTGAGGGCACAAGGTTCATTGGTTCAGAGAGATAACCAATCAGACTGTAGAAGTGGTGGATACAGGCAACTAGAGGAGGGGGGGGGGTCAACCAATCAGATGTCTTGTTCCTGCCTCCTCTAGTTCCTTAGACCCACCTCCTCTACAATCTAATTGGTTATCTCTCTGAACCAATCATTTTTCCTTCTGCCCTCAGAACATTTTTGTGAGGGTAAAACTCCCACGAGCGAATCACATGCAAGGAATCAGACAGTAGGAATTCTGCTCACACTCAGCTCCTGGCTTTACTAAGCAGACATCCAGTCTAGAAACCATGAATAATATAGCACTATTACGAGTATGTATTGTGGGACTGCTGACGTACTTACGTTAGCATGGAAAACGAGAGCAGGAAGTGAGGAAGAAGTGAGACAGAAAGATGAGCACAACGAAGTGCTGTCACACTCACACACGAGCTTCCCTCGGATGCCCTCCCACCAAAAACACTGATTATCACTTCACTTCCTTGGGTAATTTGGGGGCCCAAGGCAACAGCCTATTCTGCCTATAGCTGCCATATATATATAGATATTAATATACATATTTTTTCTTCATGACTTTGATCTTATCTAGGCCCCGAGCGGCTCTCTTGTTTGCCCGGATCCGGTCCTGTGACTGACAGAGGCGATAAACAGCAGGTACTGGCATTACGGAAAAAATGTATATGCTTAATAAAAAGCTCAGACCAGCTGGACTCGGGAGTTGTGCCGGTTCCTTCGCTCAGGGCCTTGTTCTTGAACGCTGAATGTTCCCGGCTGCAGAAAATCAGAGGGTGAGAAATCCTTAGCTGAACTTCAGATGAAGAGTGAGCTCGTTTCTCTCAAGCAGACTGACGCCGGTCTAACGCTGCATTAATACCCCTTAGCACTACTGGTCACATTTCCCATGATGCCACTGGGTACAGCCCATGGCGACACTGCCCAGTAGGGGACAGTGTGACAGCTTTCCAAAAGGACCATTCGGTCCTGGAGGGCCAGTCGGTGACACAGTATCCATGATCAGGACTGGGGTACCCTGCTTTACAGAATAAACTAACCAAATGTCGATACTGAATGCAATCTGATTTAACATGGTTTCCTTAAATCCCAATTAAAGTGCTTCAGATCAGCTCAGGACTTAACAGCAGAGAGACTATTTGGCAAATTATTACGCTGCTATTTGCAATTACATCCATTATCTCTCCGCTAACATGCAGCATTAAGCCTGAGCCGCAGGAATAGAGGTCAGATAATGGATCCGGTATTCCGGAGGTGGGATCCTCTTCCAGCTCGTTTAAAAGGCCCAACAAGTGGGGGGGTGGTGGGGGGGGAGACGCAAACACAGCATGTCTGCATTTTAGCTTCAGGCCGTCTCCCAGTCCCTTCGCACTCCTCTCTCCCAGATCCAAGCATCACCAGTCTTAGCGATGCGTCTCGTGTTTCTCGGGCAAAGAGAAAGGAGGCAGGAAGCGGCCATTTTGTCATTTGCTGGTTTTAATCCCCCCCCCCCCCCCAGCTTCCCCCGTCCACCTGGCCGTACCAGAGTGCAGAGCGTCCCTGCCTTTTAAACACGAGCAGCACCTGACTGGGGGGCCCTACGCTGCGTGGTTTTTGGCTCAACTGTGTTTCCGTCTAATTGGCGTCAAAACGGTGGGTTTCATCAATGAAGGTGGTGTGTGGCTGAGCGGGTTGGCAGTCGCCGCCTATGACTGGAAGGTTGCCGGTTTAAATCCCACAGTCAGCAGAGTGACATCACCACTGGACCCCTGAGAGAAGTCCCTAAACCCCCAACTGCTCTAGTCTCAATAAAAGGTACATCTGCAAAATAAGCTGAATTTAGGATGTGATCCGCAGCTGCGTGGCTGCCATTCCCACCTCCTGATGCCGCCCCGGATGGGGATAATGGCCCACATAAACGCTGATGCTTATTAGCCCTGAGAGATGCTGCGCACCCAGCAGAAAGGGGCCCTAGTGACGGCCGGGATTAAGCCAGATACACACCACACTCTGCTCCTGTCCCACACTTTCATTCTCCACTCTCCTGTGTTATTCATGAACTCCAAATTACACTCAGCGAGGGTGCAATTGCTCATTCCCGCAGCCTGCTGTCCTGTCTGTCTTCTGAAAGCTCTCGTCCCACAGAACATAGGCTTCTTCCCAGCTAAGTAAATATTTCATGATCACACTGAAGCAGTAGTGGGTTATCAGGCCTGAAGTGATATATTCCTCCCCCACAAAGTATGCATGGAGACACTCTGTGTGTCTTACTTAACGAAGATAAAACTCCCCCCCCCCCCCGTGAATTTTGCTGAGCTCAATGCTCTGGAGATGACGGAGATCGAAAATTATACCGGAAATGTTCCATATGTCCTTACAGATGTTTCCTTTGCCTTCCTTCATTGAACAAACCCGTTGTCGTGGGAGAGAACTGCACAACCCCCCAGCTCTCTGTGGGGGAATGGGACCCTGCCTATGCCTTCCTGCCAATCCTGCCAAGTTTCCCCTGTAAGTTGAAGGATCTCCTAACAGGCCTGCATGTAGATTAATGTCATACCCAGGACAAAGCAATTGCAGGTTAAGGCCCTTGCTGAAAGGCCCAACGGAGTAGAATCACTCTGGGCATTCACAGGATTTGAACCAACAACCTTCCACTTGCTTGCACAGATCCCTAGGCCCAGAGCCACCACTCTGCCCCACAACCTCAAAAAAATCCTAGAATCGCCCCCAGCCTTAGGCGATATTCGAGCTGCCAAGGTGCATTGAGTTCAGGTTTACCCAGTGTGTGCTTTACTCTAATCACAGCATACTGGGTTTTCGCCGGGGCAGATGTAGGGAGTCAGGGGTTTCGGGGGAGGTGCTTACTGGCGGTCTGTTGACGAGCCAGTAGGCCTGTTCCTGACATTCCAGCACGATGCGGTCCGCCTTGCGCCTCTGTTTGGCTGCCCTGGTAGGAGCAGAGCAGTCGATGGAGAGTCAGAAAGCATACTGGGTAATTAGCATATAGCGGTAATCACTGAACTGCAAGGTAGGGTTTTCATTTTTCTGTTTCCTTTTTCACTTAGAAATGGATTTCCGACTCTAGTGTTTAGGCTGAGGTCTGATTTAACAGATAGGAGGGAAATTATGACCACACACCATGTTACTTTTTAATTTAGGTAACATCATCATCCTCTTAATACGAGATTTATTCATCCATTCTCATCTGTCCCCTTGTGTGCATTTATGAAATTGATTTCATAGCTCGATGCGACAGTATTCCCGGGCTGGGGTGGGGTTTACCTGAGCTGCTCCTTCGCCTGCATCACCACGAAGTCCCAGGTGTGGTTGATCCGTTTGTGCAACATGTTGTAGCTGTCCTGCGGAGACGATGTTTAAATGCGACATTGCCAGGTCGCACGGCTGGCTGCGTTGCTGCATGGGTTCACGTTATGACTCACAGGCCGAACCCCTCCCAGGATATCAGCTGGCAGTGTCGGATTCACAAACCCTCTTACTGATGAGAACCTAAAATGCGTTGACCCTGACGCAACATGGCGGCAAGTTGGTGGATGTCTATGTGCGATCCTACTATGTGCATAATTGGTGGGAGGTTTTCTTACACAAAAATGTTCTGAGGGCAGAAGGAAAAATGATTGGTTCGGATAGATAACCAATCAGATTGCAGAGGAGGCAGGACCAAGACATCTGATTGGTTGCTCCTGCCTCCTCTAGTTGCTCGGATCCACCTCATGTACAATCTAATTGGTTATCTCTCTGAACCAATCATTTTTCCTTCTACCCTCATAATATTTTGTGTAAGTAAAACTCCCATGAGCATTCAGCTATCACATGATCTCATCAAGCAATGCTTCAGACCAGCGAATAAGAATAGCATTGAAATGTACATAAATAAAAATGTTCTCTTACCTTTTCATAGTCTATCAGCTGCCCTTGCTTGGCAAGAAACTGTGTTTTTCTATTATTCTAGTAAAGGGAAGTAATGATGTAATAGGCGAGCACATGATTAATAATTGGTAATCACCGTAATCTAGCTCGGAGGCTGGCCACTGCTGAGAGCTCCAGAAGTACGGAGTCTAGCAAAAAGGAGATGCTGTCATTTGAAACTATTCAGAAGCAGCGTGACAAAGGTGCTTTGTGATTTAACATGTCAGGGACAAGGCGGGTGGAAGGCATTTTGCTACTTTAACTGGCATTGGTTCTCATACATCAGTGTTTCCCAATCCGGTCCTCGGCGACACACAGATGATCCACGTTTTTGCTCCCTCCCAGCTCCCTACCAGACAGTCTACGTTTTTGCACCCTCTCAGCTCTGGAGCCCGGACCAGATTGAGAAATACTGTCCTACACGGTAATTCCGCAGTCTCTCCAACGAATAGTTTCGATATGCGTGCCCCCCCACATGGCCACCACCCTCTCGCGCTGCCCTCCATCTGAAGAAACCGTGGTTTTAGGTTACCTGGAAGCGATACGGCGTCTCGTCGGGCCGCAGGACGAGCGTCCTGGGGTCCTTTAGGGGGTAAATGTAGCCGTGCTTCACGATCAGATTCCCCACATGAAGTGCCTCTGAAAACACACAAAGTGGTCACTCATTTCCACGTAAACTACTCAAAGCTCAAACAAATCCACTACTCGTAGCCCAGATTTAGGCATAGTAATTCTCTAAATTTTTGTCAGTGGAATACAGTAGAACACACGATAACTAGAAACTGAGTAGGCATATTATATTTTATTTTACGGTATAGCAAGTAACTGGAAAAAACGTTGACATGGTGCACAGAATAAGCCGCGGGGATGGTGCATTCCTCATCGGAACTATAATTAATTACGAGTAATTGGGACTTTCCACTTTCCGGCTGCCTCCGCGGCCATTGGCAGTCAGGCGCTCCCGGGGGTTTCAGCCCGGCGCAGCAACAGCGCTGCTAGGGGGAAGCCTAGTGTTTACAGGGAGGGGTAACTGCTTACCGGGGCAACAGGTTTTTTGCCCATTCAAGTCTGTTAATGCATCTGCCATCTACTGCCTAAAAGTCCCCTCCTTTCCATTCCGACTTCTTTTCCAATCTGGGCTGTAAATCAGGGAAATCTGCTCCCTTGCTATTTAAAACCTCATCTGCATCGCCCGGGAATTCAGGACAACAGCGTCTTGCAGAAGTGCATAATGAGGGAGACGGATAGCGATATTTCTCCAGGCATGACTGACTGCCTCTGGCTATCAGCGAAGTTTGCATCGGGACTATCAAACCGTACAGCTCAGCATGCGTAGCGGCGCGACTCGGGACTGGCCTACAGATTATTTGTACTAATAGCCTCTCAGCAGAAAGATAAATAATTCAGCAGATAAATTGACGCCAGGGGAAGAAAATCCCAAAAGCTTCAGGCGAATGGGGTGTCTATGTTATGGACAAGCTCAATTCTGACATTTATTAATTCACAGGCTCAGCAATATCAATGGAACAGAACATGCTTCTGTCAGACACGTGAATTGCATATGCTTACACATAAATGCAGCTAGGCTAATCTGTTGTATGGATGACAAATTCTATTACTTCATTTGTATTTATTATTCAAAAGACTCGTTTATTTCTGTTATTTTATTACAAAAAAAAAAAAACCTGATGACGTCTTTCGCCAGCAGGGGCGCCATCGTCGTCACGAAGGGAAAAAAACAATCGATTAACCTCACATAAGAGCACCAGGTAACGCTTCCCTACATACTTCTCGGCCCTACCTTCTTCCATGATGGAGTACTTCTGAATTAGCCACTCCACGATATCATTTCCTGGGAAGGCATAGCGAGGAAGGCATCTAGTTAGAGTCGAGAAATGCATTAAGCCGTCATAAATCAAAAACGCTGAACTCGATAAATAAATTACATAAATAAATATGAGCGCAAGGAGATCGATGACAGTCTTAATGCACAGGATTCCCGAAGACCGCCGATGTATGGGCTTTCCTGTGAAGGGCTTAAATGACCATTAGGACCCGGCCCCCGGGACACTGCACGGCCGGGTGTAAGACAACCCGGGCGGCACGAAAAATTATTTTTAAAAAGTAAAATATGTATCGTGCACCTGTCATCGCATGTGGAATCACTGTGATTAACAGTCTTTGATTCTTCATCTTTATCCCCATGTCGGGATCTTGCATCGCCACAATGACTTGTTCAATCTGGGATAAGAAGAATAGTCAAAATCGTGAAATCAAGGTGACGACAGACATAGTGAAAACGTTCAACCTAGTAATATAATAATTGCTTAATGTGTGATTTGATATGTAATCGTTATATTCATCATTAAATCACCGGAGAGACACACTCATATATTTAGGCATATATATAAGTAAACTACAAGGTTTTTCCTCTGACTATCTTAACTGCACGTCAAAGACGTTATCGGATATTCCCGACTACAGACTTTCGGTTTGATCATTTATTCGCGTTATTAATTCGGCTCCTGATTACATTAAACTAAACATGCTCAGATTGTTACAACCTTTGCTTGTCGGTTATTTTTGGGATCTTTCTGGATGGGCTCAAGGCGGGGTCTGTAAGCACAAGCAAACTGCCAGCACTTTTGTTTTACATGAAAATAGTTTGATGTCGGCCTATTGCGTTATTGTCTGGCTATAATTTGGAGGCAATATTAAACAATAGGCCCATATATTGTAAATATACATGTTGTGTTGTTTTGTTGTTATCACAAACGTATAGCCTGATCATAAATTTCATGGATACCTGGATGTTGTATGTTCCATTATATTTATGAATGAATGATTTATGTGAAGTCTGGCTTAGATTCGAGAATTAATCATATAGATTAAAAAAAGTTTTCATTTAAAACTTATCTCATATAATAAAATCCTCGTCCGAACGAACATATGTCAGAATGAAAAAACATTTAAATTATTTTTGTGATGCATCAGTATCAATAGCTACAACGTCATAACAGATATAGATATAATGCGGTTCATACTTTTGAAGTTGATGCGTATCTCCCGAAAAAAATCAACTCCAGAAGAGTCCGCGTCTGTAAATGCCTGAACTTCGGAATCGATCCTACCTTTGTTAGGCGCGGCATCTGTGTCTTGCAGCTGTTCCCTTGGATAAAGATGTTAATTGTCATGCTTACAGCATCTCGATCTCCGGCGTTTGTGAAGTTGGGATTGATGCTGTCCTGTGTTTTTTTTTTCCTTCCACACTTAAGCTCTGCTTGTTACTGCCCCATAGCGGAGCGCAAGTGAAACGGACTACCGGAGATTTGCACTGTTTTTCTGTTAGTGTGTATAATCAAAATATGACTCAGTTTGGCCAGTTAGAAAAATATGATAATAGAAAAGTATTCTTTTCCTCTCACTTTTTTTTCTTGATTTAATTACCGACTTCACGTACTTACACTGTGTCCCGTTGCACGATGTAATATTGCGAAACTATGATTTTGTGGCAGTGTTTTGTAAAGGAATTTTCCGTTTAATCATCGTCTTAGTATAAAGCTATATGGTTGTTCTGGTATCAGTGGACGTACATTATGTATTTTTTCTTCTCTTGAGCACCATGGTCATGACATGAAGCTCAGTCATTGATTACTCGCAAATGTTAGTAGTCATCCGCTGTTTATCTTGAAGATATAAAAGTAGTGCGCGTACATCTCCTCGTTAGTATAGTGGTGAGTATCCCCGCCTGTCACGCGGGAGACCGGGGTTCGATTCCCCGACGGGGAGAGTCTGCATCTCTTTGCCTCGGTCTCAAAAGGCACCAAGCTAGAACCGGCCCCGTGTTAGTGGAAACGGGGCTTGTGACTTGTACTCATGCATAATATTCTGCGGGTCGCTCAGCAGCGCAGCATATGAAACTAGACTCGGATTGTAAGTGTGTGGTTTTGATAATTGATGTATGGATGGATGGATCCTTAATAAGAGATATAAACAATAAGGTCCAGTCGCCAACTAATCATGTAAAATACGTCATAAACTCATGGTTGTTAAACCCAGAATAAAAATGAAGACGTATAACTAGGAAAGTCAACTTGCACATTTCAATTTTGGTTCGATATAATCACGTTGTCCTTAACCCTCCAGTGCAGGAGGGGACGGTAATGCGCATCGAATGTTTCCGAACCTGTGTGTGATACAACCGAGGAAGAGCCGATGACTTCGGGGGAGGAGGGGCAGGCGACTCGGAAGAAAAAGCAGCAGAACCCAATGCAGCCTGTAGCCCATTCAAAGGCCTACTGTTGGACCTCTGCTTATTTTGCAATACGTCTTTAGTACGGACTGAAAAATGTCCGATTTCGATGAGTTTGAGAAGCAGTTAAGCGAAAATCGGCAAGGTAAGTTTGGCTTTGAAGATCGGTGTATGCTCCCTGTTTTAGGGTAATAAAGTGGCCGGCGTGTCCTAGCGCCGAGGATGGTGCGGAGGGCACTTCTGCTGGTTCCGAAAAGAAAAGCGCGGCTGGGAAATCGGTGCCTTTTATCCGAGCGCTCGCCGATTCTGAAACCTGCCCGATTCTTCTTCTCCCAGCTGCCGCAGGATCCCCGAAAACTGACCGCTTTGGTAAATCAGTGACATTCTTTGCTTGGCATTGTTATAGAGATCGCTAGGCCTGCATCCATCAGTGCCCGGCGTACATAACATGGACATTTCAATGAAACGTTATTGGGGTGCACTCGATGTGAAAGCCTGCGGTTTTATTTATTTAATTATTTACCATTATACACTTGGATCATAAATTGCGACCCGCGTATTTTCATTCGCAGTAACACACTATGCATGGATGTTTGTTGCAAGCGTTATATTTTCAAGATCACGTTTAAAGTTTTATGCAAATAAAAACGACCGCGACCACTTGATTTAAAGTCCGCACTTAATAACAGTGTTAGTTACTTGGTTTTTAAATACTACGACGAGTTTTCTATATAATGATATGATTTTGTCTCTTTCCGATGCACAATAGCCTTTCCCTTGGGTCCGAAATGCTGGCCCTGTCATCCGTACAGAATAAGTCTTTCTCACACGATCGCCGTTTCTTCATGATGTATAGACTCTAAAAATCAGCCGCGTTCCCTGGAATCATAACAACTGCTTTTAGGTCGTTATTGCAAAGTCTTGCACCTGTATCTACCTTTACAGCGGATAGCAGTAACTAACAATGATGTACAGTTATATAACAATACACATATAACTTCATTAAAGTGCAGAGAATCCAGTAAACTGAATAAACTTAAGCCATACTAACGCAACTGAAATATACAACATGCGTTACAACGGAGTCGAAAGTAGGATTGATTTATGTACCTATCAAATGGCAATCTTGTCATATCAGCTCCTTATCACTAAATCACTAAAATGTCATTCGAAACGACCTGATTCGGCTAGACGAGCACTAAGTGCCGCCGTGTTTGATAAACTAGCAGTTCCAGTCATTCATATCTGCGCTCTGACTATGCCTGCGATTGCGGTAATTGGTTATTACCGATTTACGTAAGATGCATTGGCCGCTCCGTGTCTGTACTTTTGCAGCGGTGCATTACCGTAACGCTGTTATAACTGATGCATGAAGCTGATTCCTCGAGCAGCACCTGCGTTTAAATGCTTCACTGAAAACTGCACCTTCAGGGATTTATTTAAGCTTCTATATGAAGGACCTGCTGGGATAGAAAGGTGATATTTTATTGCTAGTTTAATAAAGTGCTGTCTGTCAGATTGAAACGATATTAATTACCCATCCATCGTCCAACCAGTTATCTTAGTCAGGCTCCCCTGGAGCCTATTCCAGGCAAATTCCCCATACAGAGAGCAGAGGCAAAATTCAGGCCTCCAGACTCGGAGGCGTGAGGCAACTGTACTCACCACTGTGCTCCTATATCATTAATTAGTCTGGTTATGTTTTTATTGTTTCACAACAGACTGACATTCAAGGGGATGTCCTTGTGCCCTTGAAATTATTAGCCATTGAGAGATGGGTGTGTTTGTTTCAGGAGGGTGTGATTGAATATGTGAATTGAATGGAGGTGCTTCATTCTGGTGAGGAAACTGGGGAGTTAGACCCCGTACCACATCTTGGTCTCCGTAAGTGACTTTTAAGGCATAGCGCTGGGTCAGTCAGCATCCAGCACCCCAGGGAAGTTGGTAATATGATTACTCTGTGACTCATGGGCTTCAAACCCACAACCATCCGGACACACATTCATAATCCCTCTGAGTTACACATCTTGGATTTATCGAAATGGATGGTAGGGGGGCAGTCATGTCGCTCCGCCCACCGTCTCACTGGTACCACGGTGTCGTCCCCCAGAGCGGGAGAAGGAGCGACACAAGAAGCGTAGCTGCAGCCGGTCTCTGAGCCGTGGCGAGAAGCACCGCCGCTGGAGCAAGGACTCCAGGGGGCGGAGTCACGAGAAGCGCAGCAGCAGCCGCGACCGCAAGGGTCGTGACCGACGGAGCAGCTCACGCGAGCACAAGAAGCACAGGTACCCCCCCTCACGGTCCCGGTTACAGGCACTGAAGCTGATATCTAGCATGGTTTGAGGCCTCTTAACAAGTTTCTTTCACAATCAACCAATTGGTTTCTTCGTGGTGGGAAGGGGGACTGTACCCATATTAAATTTTAACTGGCGTTTATAAGTAGCCCCCGCCATAGCGATGGGACCTCAAAGCCAGCCTAAAAAGTGGCGCATGGTCACACCCTCATGACCTTAAACTGCCTGCGATCCAAAGTTAAATGTAAACATTCTGCCATCTGTTTGTTTTTGCCAGATTCTGAGTGTTTACACTGTATTGTTTGGGGAAAACAACCTTCTGTTTTGTGTTTGGGCAGCTACTCTCCTCGGAGAAGCCGTAAGAAAAGGACATACAAGTACTGGGATGTTCCCCCTCCGGGATTCGAGCACATCACCCCCATGCAGTACAAGGCAATGCAAGGTTTGGATGCGACGCTTCCATGTGTGCTAGTTCAGTATTGCAAGGTTATGGTATATTGGTTGCAATGAAAGCATTTATTCTGGAGTGCCCTCCTCCCCCCTGCTGGTCAAAGAGGGAATAACACTTGGGATGATTTCAGACAGTGTGAAGAGAGCTTAAACCTAGGGGTTAGAAGCAAATGAAGGCGACGATCCGGTTGTTCTGGCCGTCCCTGGTTGGGGTCTTGAAGCCCTTTCTCCTCCCCACAGCTGCAGGGCAGATCCCCACGATAGCTTTACTGGCAACATCCACCACCAGCGGCGTGGCAGTGACGCCCACCCAGGTGCCGATGGTCGGCAGCCAGATGACCCGGCAGGCCAGGCGGCTTTATGTCGGCAACATCCCCTTCGGCCTGACGGAGGTGAGTCCAGGCAAAGTCCCGCGTTGCCTTCTGTCATGCATACTGGTGTCATGTGTAGCTCAGTGAGTTAGGACACTGAGCCGGTCACAAGAAGGTTGTTGGTTCAAATCCCTTGGGCAGCAGAGTGATTTCACCATTGGGCCCCCGAGCGCAGCCCTTAAGCACTATTTGCTCTAGGAACTGTCTGGTCCTGCTTCTTCAATGAAATGTATGTTGCTTTGGATGAAAGTGTCCGCAAAATAAATAGATAAATGTACTAGACTTGTCAGTCATTTTTTTTCTCGTTTGCCTGTTTTGATGTCTTCAGACGTCTGCCTGTCTTCATTCAGTGTGTCTGCCTGTCTTTTTAGGAGGCCATGGCGGATTTCTTCAATACCCAGATGCGATTGGCTGGCTTATGTCAAGGTCCCACCAATCCCGTCCTCGCTGTTCAGATAAACCAGGACAAGAACTTTGCCTTCCTTGAAGTAAGAGTCTTTCCTGCCTAATGGCTGCTGTGTCCAGGCGGAGACCGCAGCCTTCCCTGATTAACGACGTTCTTCGTTCTGCCCTAGTTTCGGTCCGTGGATGAGACCACGCAGGCAATGGCCTTCGACGGCATCATTTTCCAGGGTCAGTCGTTAAAAATCAGGCGGCCCCACGACTATCGCCCCCTGCCTGGCATCTCAGAGCAGCCCGCCTTCCACGTACCAGGTCCGTTTTGCTTGTCGCCGTCATAACCTTAATCTTTATTTACCTTTGAAGAGCCGATCGGCAAGGCCAGTTTTTTGTACTCGTTACGGACTGACTGTCCTTCGCAAGCTGCGGATGTCTTGTCATATAAAGAGGGAGACTTTCACTTTTATTTACTTAATGTTGTAAATATTTAGCAGACAGTTTTATCCAAAGTGAAGAATGTTTTTTTTTTTTTTTTTTTTTTGAGAAATCAGGGTCAGCCTGTCCCTAGAGCAAACTCGCCGGCCCAGTGGTGTGATCACCAGTGATGTGAACCAGTGATCTTCTGATGATAACGCTGGCATCCTAACCAGCTGAGCCACACACACACACACACAGCTCAGTCACTCACTTCTTACTGTTAACATAGGGGTGTTGTGTGGCTCTGTGATGTTTGCCCATGAAAAGAAGGTTGCTGGTTGGCAGGGTTGGCAGAGTGATTTCACCACTGGGCCCTTGAGCAAGGACCCTAACCCCCAAATTGTTCTAGGGTTGCTGGCTCCTATTCTAGTTAAAAATTCTGGACACACCTACTGAAAATGACTTGTTTTTCAGCAAGATAATGACCCAAAGCCCACCTTGAAGGTTATGCAAGTAGCTTATTACCTTGTGAACTAGGAAAGAGATGGTCCCCACAGCCCCCCAACCTAAACTCTATAGAGCTGGTTTGGGATCAGTTGGATGAGAGTAAGAGTAAGGTAGCCAGCTTGCGCGCAGAACTTGTGGAAACTCGAGGACTGTTGGAGAAACGGTCCAGGTGGGTACATATGTTAGCTGGTTGAGTCCGCAATGCTGTCATCGAAGCCAATGGCTCCTATTTTGAAGAGACAAAAATTTTGTCTTTGCAGTACTTCATATGCATAACTTCCATGCCCAAAGGCCTTTTACTATAAGGTGAATAACAGCTAAAATAGAGACAAATGCATTAAGAGCAGGTGTGTCCATACTTTTGACTGGTGCTGCATGTGTCAGCATCTCCCATGGAGAGCAAGATGGGAGAGACAAAAAACAGTCGTCAAACTGCCCCAGTATTTAGGTATTTTTTTGCTGGAGTTACATTTATCTGATATTATATAGGAGATAACGACGTCATACTGATTTGAAGTTGGCTTATTTCACTCGCGCCGTTTGCTCGTGGTCATTATCCGGCATGTTGACGGTTTGCTGTGATCGGCCGGCTTTGGGCGCCGTGCCGCTCTGTCTGCAGGGGTCGTCTCCACCGTGGTTCCAGATTCGCCACACAAGCTCTTTGTCGGAGGCCTGCCCAACTATCTCAGTGACGATCAGGTACCCCGCCCTCAGTCTCTGTCGCCGGGGAGCCGACCCACAACCCTCCTGTGTTTCTGTCCCACTGCTGCACGTGGAACTCAAGCAGGCATGCACACACACGCACACGCACGCACGCACGCACGCGCACGCACATACATACATAAAATAAACACTCGTCTCTGTGTAACTGATTAGTAGGAAAAGAAAGCCTGTCAAAGTTACCTCACCGCTTAAAATTCATTACAAGATACTGGGGGGTCAAATGTCAGCATCATGTTTAAAGCTAGCTGCTGAAAATAGCCGCACATTTGAGGTTTTTTTTTTTTTTTTTTAAAGATATTCATGGGATTTATTAAACATTTATTAGACATGTAGGTAATGAGTTGACAGTTACATTACGCTCATTGTTTATCCAGCTGTAAATTATGAAGATATTGAGACCCCGCTAATGTAAAAGGTACGTTTCCCAAAACCTCATGTTATCGACTTGCATAGTTGGAACCATTCAGTTGTTATCTAATGTTGTTAGCAAATAACCTTATTAGCAACAAAGGCTTTGGGAAACGTGCCTTACAGCTGGCGGCTTGCCAAACCAGTCACGTAGCCAGTCCCTGTGCTGCCTGTTGCTGGGTACCCTGGAATATTTGTATATCGGGTTAATTGCTGAGTGTTAGTCGGATGAATCAGCCGCGTCGTTTTGCTGCATGAAAATTTAAAATCGAGTCATCTGCGCGTCACCTAACTGACGAATACCTCCACATTGCCGTACACCTGTGTTTGCCCAATCCCAGTCCTCGGGGAACCGCCGACTGTCCACATTTTCGCTCCCTCCTAGCTCCCAGCCAATCAGGAACACCGAATACCTGGTACAGGTGTGCTGAGAGGAAGCAAAAACGTGGACTGACCGGGGGGGTACCCCCGAGGACTGGGCTGGGAAACACTACCATAGACTGTGCTTGAAATGTGGGGGAGATCGACCAAGTCCCCAAACGCTTCAGTATTCGCAGACGTGCCGTGTCTCACGTCCATGTCCGCACACTGAGAACGATGACTTCACATCCCGTTAACAGCGATGGGGAGCTGCGGAAGAATCGTTCCCTACATTGCTGTGTCGCTCGAAAGGCAGAAAATACTTCGGACCTTTTTCCCGGTGAACGATTATCAGCTTCACTGGAGTTTTCACATCGTGCCCCATGCCCTATTCTGTTATGACGTCAGTGATGGATAATATTACCATAACAACATGCACAGATGAGGTCGTCTTACTCTGAAAGTGTTGAAAGGGTCACATTTTAGACATTTTCTACTTCTCATTAGCATCTTTTATGATTTTTTTTTTTTCTTCCTATATCGCCACCCCACTGAAATCGGCCCATTATAGACATAATCCATACAGGCATTTAATAGTTTACCTATTTATTTTGCAAAAGTTAATCGCAAAACGTTTTGCGTCCACCCCTGCATTGTAACATTTTGAGCTCCGGTGTCCCACTCACTTTAGCCTAAACTGTTAAAAATGGCAAGACTCAGCCCACAAGATAGTGATCGCGGTTTCAGTGAAAGGTAAGTGAGAAGTGCAGTCAGTTTGTTTTTCTTTGATTTTTTTCCTCCTTTTCGGATTGTCATCGTAATCTTTCTTATCCAGTGTGAGTCACATGTAATCCAAGTCAAGAGGAAGGCTGTACCAAAGCAGCACTGGGGGGAGAGAGTTTGAATCCAGCAGAACTGTTAATGTATTTCACGTCAAAGCCAGTAAATGTGCCATAGACAGGTGAAATGGAAACCGCTGCTTGTATCCTGGTGTTTACATTTTTTTTGCAGTCCCTGCTACCGCTTTGATACTTACAGCTCTTTCATTTTTGTTCCCCACTTTGTCCCCAGCTAGGGGCCTGTAAGATCGTTAAGTCTTCGCTCATAATTTGTTCAGTAGTACTGACCTACTGCTGCCATGCCAACATGTAACACAAGGCAAGTAAGACATTCCGTCCCTCGCACGGATATCCTCCCTGTCGACGGCCTGCCCCTGTGGGGGGGCTCTGTCCTGGAGTGCTCTTAAGCATATGGGGTCCTTTTTTTGGGGGTTGAAGGCTGGGGAGAGACTTATTATGCTGATCACAGGGTATAAATTTGATTTTTTTTTTTTTTTTGCCCCTAAGAGAAGGTAGGAGGTAGCGCCCTCTTGTGGCTGCCAGTGTCCCAGGTGACTCCTTTCTGAAGTCAGTGGTTAATGCGGCTTTACAGTAGATTCCTGTAGAATAAGTGAGGAATGATGTTAGCAGAGCTATTTCGTCCTGTTTGGCTTCAAGCCGTGGCCCCTTTAGCAGGACCCTGTGGCGGCTCTTAGCTTTACCTGTGAGTTTATCTCCTGTAGGCTTTGTCCCTCTAATTAACTGCACCAATGTGGTTCTTGGTTTTAAGAACAGGAAGTCAGTGATTCGGCTGGGTTTGTGTTCTGCCGAGTCGCCCCCCCCCCTCCACATTGTATACATGGAACACTTAACATATAATTAGCTGTTTTTATTTAGTTTTTTTTTTATATACCATCTAGCTTAATTATTGTGGCCCTTAAAATCAGATGCAACTCGGTCCATATTTCAAAATTCGTAGTTGGAATTATCAGAGAACTTGATTAGGAATTCAGTTGTGTTGTATATGCTGTAGGATGGGGGGGGGGGGAATCTGTGTTATCATTCATTGACAAGAATCAAAATAGTTACTTTTGTACGCTCCCAGTAAGTAAGTCATGCAGAAAGGGCACAGGGGGCTTTGAGCTCTAGTGTTGCACCGTAATGTCGAGCCACTTGTCATAAAGCCATTTCCTGATGTCTTCACTGTTTCCTCATGTCGTTTTGCAAAGTTTAACATGCTGCTTCTCCCACAGTTAAGATTAGCATTTCTAGCGAGGCGCCGTGCCTGGACTGTCGGGCTAATCGCCCCCCCGCGTCTCCTCCTCTTGCCCAGGTGAAGGAACTCTTGACGTCGTTCGGACCTCTTAAGGCCTTCAACCTTGTGAAGGACAGTGCCACGTCACTGTCTAAGGGTTATGCTTTCTGTGAATACGTGGACATCAGTGCCACTGACCAGGTGCGTGAGGTGGGGCAGCAGCTGGAAGGTCTGGGGTGACTCGGGGCTTCCGGATGGAATTGCTGACGCTTGTGTGGGATGCATCCCGCAGGCCGTGGCTGGACTCAATGGCATGCAGCTCGGAGACAAGAAGCTCATCGTCCAGCGGGCAAGCGTGGGGGCTAAGAATGCCAACGCTGTGAGTATTTGCCCTCGGCTGCCGCCTTTCTGATGTCCTAAACCCAACTTGGTTCCTGGGTGCCTCCCAGGAAGCTTAATGCCCCTATTTCTTGGGTTTATTTGGGTCCATGTAAATTTCTCGCTGTTACTCGAGACGATTGGACGATCAGGGGGTATCTGACACTCTTGTCGCCCCCCGGGACAGACGGCCATCATCGAGACGCCGGTGACGCTGCAGGTTCCAGGGCTGCAGCGGCTGCAGAGCTCCGGCATGCCCACGGAGGTGCTGTGCCTCCTCAACATGGTCATGCCCGAGGAGCTGGTGGACGACGAGGACTACGAGGAGATCCTGGAGGACATCCGGGAGAAGTGTTGCAAGTACGGCAACGTGCGCTCCATCGAGATTCCGCGCCCGTCGATAGCGTGGAGGTGCCTGGCTGTGGCAAGGTGGGACCCGTACTCTCCTGTACCAGTGGCAAAAAGAAGACCTCTGTAGGCACTAAACACAGGCTCATGGGAGCATTTCTTGCACAAAAGTGTTTTGAAAACGGAATAATTTTTTGTGTAAGAAAAACAATCTGATTGGTTCAGATAGACGACGGACGATCTGATTGGTTCAGATAGGCGACGGACAATCTGATTGGTTCAGATAGGCGACGGACAATCTGATTGGTTCAGATAGGCGACGGACAATCTGATTGGTTCAGATAGGCGACGGACAATCTGATTGGTTCAGATAGGCGACGGACAATCTGATTGGTTCAGATAGGCGACGGACAATCTGATTGGTTCAGATAGGCGACGGACAATCTGATTGGTTCAGATAGGGCGACGGACAATCTGATTGGTTCAGATAGGCGACGGACAATCTGATTGGTTCAGATAGGCGACGGACAATCTGATTGGTTCAGATAGGCGACGGACAATCTGATTGGTTCAGATAGGCGACGGACAATCTGATTGGTTCAGATAGGCGACGGACAATCTGATTGGTTCAGATAGGCGACGGACAATCTGATTGGCTCAGATAGGCGACGGACAATCTGATTGGCTCAGATAGGCGACGGACAATCTGATTGGCTCAGATAGGCGACGGACAATCTGATTGGCTCAGATAGGCGACGGACAATCTGATTGGCTCAGATAGGCGACGGACAATCTGATTGGCTCAGATAGGCGACGGACAATCTGATTGGCTCAGATAGGCGACGGACAATCTGATTGGCTCAGATAGGCGACGGACAATCTGATTGGCTCAGATAGGCGACGGACAATCTGATTGGCTCAGATAGGCGACGGACAATCTGATTGGCTCAGATAGGCGACGGACAATCTGATTGGCTCAGATAGGCGACGGGACAATCTGATTGGCTCAGATAGGCGACGGACAATCTGATTGGCTCAGATAGGCGACGGACAATCTGATTGGCTCAGATAGGCGACGGACAATCTGATTGGCTCAGATAGGCGACGGACAATCTGATTGGCTCAGATAGGCGACGGACAATCTGATTGGCTCTGATAGGCGACGGACAATCTGATTGGCTCAGATAGGCGACGGACAATCTGATTGGCTCAGATAGGCGACGGACAATCTGATTGGCTCAGATAGGCGACGGACAATCTGATTGGCTCAGATAGGCGACGGACAATCTGATTGGCTCAGATAGGCGACGGACAATCTGATTGGCTCAGATAGGCGACGGACAATCTGATTGGCTCAGATAGGCGACGGACAATCTGATTGGCTCAGATAGGCGACGGACAATCTGATTGGCTCAGATAGGCGACGGACAATCTGATTGGCTCAGATAGGCGACGGACAATCTGATTGGCTCAGATAGGCGACGGACAATCTGATTGGCTCAGATAGGCGACGGACAATCTGATTGGCTCAGATAGGCGACGGACAATCTGATTGGCTCAGATAGGCGACGGACAATCTGATTGGCTCAGATAGGCGACGGACAATCTGATTGGCTCAGATAGGCGACGGACAATCTGATTGGCTCAGATAGGCGACGGACAATCTGATTGGCTCAGATAGGCGACGGACAATCTGATTGGCTCAGATAGGCGACGGACAATCTGATTGGCTCAGATAGGCGACGGACAATCTGATTGGCTCAGATAGGCGACGGACAATCTGATTGGCTCAGATAGGCGACGGACAATCTGATTGGCTCAGATAGGCGACGGACAATCTGATTGGCTCAGATAGGCGACGGACAATCTGATTGGCTCAGATAGGCGACGGACAATCTGATTGGCTCAGATAGGCGACGGACAATCTGATTGGCTCAGATAGGCGGCGGACAAGCTGATTGGCTCAGATAGGCGGCGGACAAGCTGATTGGCTCAGATAGGCGGCGGACAATCTGATTGGCTCAGATAGGCGACGGACAATCTGATTGGCTCAGATAGGCGACGGACAATCTGATTGGCTCAGATAGGCGACGGACAATCTGATTGGCTCAGATAGGCGACGGACAATCTGATTGGCTCAGATAGGCGACGGACAATCTGATTGGCTCAGATAGGCGACGGACAATCTGATTGGCTCAGATAGGCGACGGACAATCTGATTGGCTCAGATAGGCGACGGACAATCTGATTGGCTCAGATAGGCGACGGACAATCTGATTGGCTCAGATAGGCGACGGACAATCTGATTGGCTCAGATAGGCGACGGACAATCTGATTGGCTCAGATAGGCGACGGACAATCTGATTGGCTCAGATAGGCGACGGACAATCTGATTGGCTCAGATAGGCGACGGACAATCTGATTGGCTCAGATAGGCGACGGACAATCTGCCAATCAGATTGTCCGTCGCCTATCTGAACCAATCAGATTGTCCGTCGCCTATCTGAACCAATCAGATTGTCCGTCGCCTATCTGAACCAATCAGATTGTCCGTCGCCTATCTGAGCCAATCAGATTGTCCGTCGCCTATCTGAGCCAATCAGATTGTCCGTCGCCTATCTGAGCCAATCAGATGTCCGTCGCCAATCAGATTGTCCGTCGCCTATCTGAGCCAATCAGATTGTCCGTCGCCTATCTGAGCCAATCAGATTGTCCGTCGCCTATCTGAGCCAATCAGATTGTCCGTCGCCTATCTGAGCCAATCAGATTGTCCGTCGCCTATCTGAGCCAATCAGATTGTCCGTCGCCTATCTGAGCCAATCAGATTGTCCGTCGCCTATCTGAGCCAATCAGATTGTCCGTCGCCTATCTGAGCCAATCAGATTGTCCGTCGCCTATCTGAGCCAATCAGATTGTCCGTCGCCTATCTGAGCCAATCAGATTGTCCGTCGCCTATCTGAGCCAATCAGATTGTCCGTCGCCTATCTGAGCCAATCAGATTGTCCGTCGCCTATCTGAGCCAATCAGATTGTCCGTCGCCTATCTGAGCCAATCAGATTGTCCGTCGCCTATCTGAGCCAATCAGATTGTCCGTCGCCTATCTGAGCCAATCAGATTGTCCGTCGCCTATCTGAGCCAATCAGATTGTCCGTCGCCTATCTGAGCCAATCAGATTGTCCGTCGCCTATCTGAGCCAATCAGATTGTCCGTCGCCTATCTGAGCCAATCAGATTGTCCGTCGCCTATCTGAGCCAATCAGATTGTCCGTCGCCTATCTGAGCCAATCAGATTGTCCGTCGCCTATCTGAGCCAATCAGATTGTCCGTCGCCTATCTGAGCCAATCAGATTGTCCGTCGCCTATCTGAGCCAATCAGATTGTCCGTCGCCTATCTGAGCCAATCAGATTGTCCGTCGCCTATCTGAGGCCAATCAGATTGTCCGTCGCCTATCTGAGCCAATCAGATTGTCCGTCGCCTATCTGAGCCAATCAGATTGTCCGTCGCCTATCTGAGCCAATCAGATTGTCCGTCGCCTATCTGAGCCAATCAGATTGTCCGTCGCCTATCTGAGCCAATCAGATTGTCCGTCGCCTATCTGAGCCAATCAGATTGTCCGTCGCCTATCTGAGCCAATCAGATTGTCCGTCGCCTATCTGAGCCAATCAGATTGTCCGTCGCCTATCTGAGCCAATCAGATTGTCCGTCGCCTATCTGAGCCAATCAGATTGTCCGTCGCCTATCTGAGCCAATCAGATTGTCCGTCGCCTATCTGAGCCAATCAGATTGTCCGTCGCCTATCTGAGCCAATCAGATTGTCCGTCGCCTATCTGAGCCAATCAGATTGTCCGTCGCCTATCTGAGCCAATCAGATTGTCCGTCGCCTATCTGAGCCAATCAGATTGTCCGTCGCCTATCTGAGCCAATCAGATTGTCCGTCGCCTATCTGAGCCAATCAGATTGTCCGTCGCCTATCTGAGCCAATCAGATTGTCCGTCGCCTATCTGAGCCAATCAGATTGTCCGTCGCCTATCTGAGCCAATCAGATTGTCCGTCGCCTATCTGAGCCAATCAGATTGTCCGTCGCCTATCTGAGCCAATCAGATTGTCCGTCGCCTATCTGAGCCAATCAGATTGTCCGTCGCCTATCTGAGCCAATCAGATTGTCCGTCGCCTATCTGAGCCAATCAGATTGTCCGTCGCCTATCTGAGCCAATCAGATTGTCCGTCGCCTATCTGAGCCAATCAGATTGTCCGTCGCCTATCTGAGCCAATCAGATTGTCCGTCGCCTATCTGAGCCAATCAGATTGTCCGTCGCCTATCTGAGCCAATCAGATTGTCCGTCGCCTATCTGAGCCAATCAGATTGTCCGTCGCCTATCTGAGCCAATCAGATTGTCCGTCGCCTATCTGAGCCAATCAGATTGTCCGTCGCCTATCTGAGCCAATCAGATTGTCCGTCGCCTATCTGAGCCAATCAGATTGTCCGTCGCCTATCTGAGCCAATCAGATTGTCCGTCGCCTATCTGAGCCAATCAGATTGTCCGTCGCCTATCTGAGCCAATCAGATTGTCCGTCGCCTATCTGAGCCAATCAGATTGTCCGTCGCCTATCTGAGCCAATCAGATTGTCCGTCGCCTATCTGAGCCAATCAGATTGTCCGTCGCCTATCTGAGCCAATCAGATTGTCCGTCGCCTATCTGAGCCAATCAGATTGTCCGTCGCCTATCTGAGCCAATCAGATTGTCCGTCGCCTATCTGAGCCAATCAGATTGTCCGTCGCCTATCTGAGCCAATCAGATTGTCCGTCGCCTATCTGAGCCAATCAGATTGTCCGTCGCCTATCTGAGCCAATCAGATTGTCCGTCGCCTATCTGAGCCAATCAGATTGTCCGTCGCCTATCTGAGCCAATCAGATTGTCCGTCGCCTATCTGAGCCAATCAGATTGTCCGTCGCCTATCTGAGCCAATCAGATTGTCCGTCGCCTATCTGAGCCAATCAGATTGTCCGTCGCCTATCTGAGCCAATCAGATTGTCCGTCGCCTATCTGAGCCAATCAGATTGTCCGTCGCCTATCTGAGCCAATCAGATTGTCCGTCGCCTATCTGAGCCAATCAGATTGTCCGTCGCCTATCTGAGCCAATCAGATTGTCCGTCGCCTATCTGAGCCAATCAGATTGTCCGTCGCCTATCTGAGCCAATCAGATTGTCCGTCGCCTATCTGAGCCAATCAGATTGTCCGTCGCCTATCTGAGCCAATCAGATTGTCCGTCGCCTATCTGAGCCAATCAGATTGTCCGTCGCCTATCTGAGCCAATCAGATTGTCCGTCGCCTATCTGAGCCAATCAGATTGTCCGTCGCCTATCTGAGCCAATCAGATTGTCCGTCGCCTATCTGAGCCAATCAGATTGTCCGTCGCCTATCTGAGCCAATCAGATTGTCCGTCGCCTATCTGAGCCAATCAGATTGTCCGTCGCCTATCTGAGCCAATCAGATTGTCCGTCGCCTATCTGAGCCAATCAGATTGTCCGTCGCCTATCTGAGCCAATCAGATTGTCCGTCGCCTATCTGAGCCAATCAGATTGTCCGTCGCCTATCTGAGCCAATCAGATTGTCCGTCGCCTATCTGAGCCAATCAGATTGTCCGTCGCCTATCTGAGCCAATCAGATTGTCCGTCGCCTATCTGAGCCAATCAGATTGTCCGTCGCCTATCTGAGCCAATCAGATTGTCCGTCGCCTATCTGAGCCAATCAGATTGTCCGTCGCCTATCTGAGCCAATCAGATTGTCCGTCGCCTATCTGAGCCAATCAGATTGTCCGTCGCCTATCTGAGCCAATCAGATTGTCCGTCGCCTATCTGAGCCAATCAGATTGTCCGTCGCCTATCTGAGCCAATCAGATTGTCCGTCGCCTATCTGAGCCAATCAGATTGTCCGTCGCCTATCTGAGCCAATCAGATTGTCCGTCGCCTATCTGAGCCAATCAGATTGTCCGTCGCCTATCTGAGCCAATCAGATTGTCCGTCGCCTATCTGAGCCAATCAGATTGTCCGTCGCCTATCTGAGCCAATCAGATTGTCCGTCGCCTATCTGAGCCAATCAGATTGTCCGTCGCCTATCTGAGCCAATCAGATTGTCCCGTCGCCTATCTGAGCCAATCAGATTGTCCGTCGCCTATCTGAGCCAATCAGATTGTCCGTCGCCTATCTGAGCCAATCAGATTGTCCGTCGCCTATCTGAGCCAATCAGATTGTCCGTCGCCTATCTGAGCCAATCAGATTGTCCGTCGCCTATCTGAGCCAATCAGATTGTCCGTCGCCTATCTGAGCCAATCAGATTGTCCGTCGCCTATCTGAGCCAATCAGATTGTCCGTCGCCTATCTGAGCCAATCAGATTGTCCGTCGCCTATCTGAGCCAATCAGATTGTCCGTCGCCTATCTGAGCCAATCAGATTGTCCGTCGCCTATCTGAGCCAATCAGATTGTCCGTCGCCTATCTGAGCCAATCAGATTGTCCGTCGCCTATCTGAGCCAATCAGATTGTCCGTCGCCTATCTGAGCCAATCAGATTGTCCGTCGCCTATCTGAGCCAATCAGATTGTCCGTCGCCTATCTGAGCCAATCAGATTGTCCGTCGCCTATCTGAGCCAATCAGATTGTCCGTCGCCTATCTGAGCCAATCAGATTGTCCGTCGCCTATCTGAGCCAATCAGATTGTCCGTCGCCTATCTGAGCCAATCAGATTGTCCGTCGCCTATCTGAGCCAATCAGATTGTCCGTCGCCTATCTGAGCCAATCAGATTGTCCGTCGCCTATCTGAGCCAATCAGATTGTCCGTCGCCTATCTGAGCCAATCAGATTGTCCGTCGCCTATCTGAACCAATTTTTTTGTGTTTGTGAAAACGGGTCTTTAATCGGGGAAACGGAGCGGGTAGAGCAGGACGGAACGCAGGCATTGACAAACTACAATGACGGACAGGGCAAACAGGTAAGACCAGAACTTAAAATAGGTCATGACTAATCAAAGTAATCGGGCAAAGCAGGAGACGATCAGGGAAGCACACGTGGGTAATCAGGGGGCGTGGCACACACGAGGAGCGGACAAGCCGGGCATATATGTATATCTATATAAAACCTCATTAATGAGGGACAGGGAACAGAACGGACAGACAGAACTGGCACAGGGGAAGGAGCCAGGACAAGACTTGACATAAAACAGGAAAGGCAGAGAAACAGATCAGAAAGGGGGACACGGAGGGAACAGGCAGGACAAAAGGACCGGGAGTGAACGAAGGGAACATCGGGGAAAGAGGAGCAGAAGCCAGAGGGACGAGGGACAAAGAGAGGAGGGACAGAGACAGGAGGAACAAAGCGAGGGGGAGCAGAGGCAGGAGGGACAAAGACGGGAGGCCAGGGAGAGAAGGAGGGGGAACCAAGAGGAGCCCGAGGGAGACCCAGCGGGCGACGGGAGGCAGCCGGAAGGGCTGCAGGCGGCCGGGAGGCCGGAGCCGGAGGGGCCGAGGAGACGGGGTGAGGGACAGACGCAGGGACGAAGGAGGGAGTCGGAGGGGAGACCAGGGAAGGGGACGAAGGAGCTGGAAGGGACCCTGGCGAGGGCAAGGAGAGAGGGGGAGCCGCAGCAGACGGCGACGTCCTCCGACACGCCAGAGCGGGAGGACCAGCAGGCGAATGAGGAGCCGCCGTCGGGGGGCCCGCAGGCAACCGATAAGACGCCGGAGGAGGGACCGAGGCAGGGCGACGAGGCCGCGGAGGGGGACCCGCAGACGACAGCCGACCCGGAGGGCCAGGACCCGCAGGCGCCGACCAAGCCCTAGCGCCGGCGAGGGAGGGCGAGCCAGGGGGCTGGGCGGGTGGGACCCCAGCCGTGCGTCTGTGTCCTCTCCCCTTATGGGACACAGACATAAGGACCCGTGGCCGGGGTCGGGCTCGTCGGGGTGAGGGTACCAGAGTCACAGGGGGAGAAGGGACTGGAGTGGGGCCAGGGACTGGAGCTGCAGGCTGCAGAGGGGGCGCCTGCCCGGGAGCTGCAGGCAGGGAAAGCGCCTCGGGACGTGGGCGCGGTAGCTGCAGGCAGCGGAGACGGCTGCTCGGGCTCTGGGGCCGCAGGGGGCACTTATTTTATTATATAAAATAAGTGTCACACAACCGGGGTGACATGCCTTGCC